>NC_068357.1:74088025-74388025 GCF_020536995.1 Dreissena polymorpha | reverse complement strand
ATAGGAACAGGCTGTGCCATTTTACGGTATCCGGAGAAGTGCCCCCCCGGAGAACTGCCCCCCGGAGAACTGCCCCCTTATTTTAAAGGTGGCGGAGAGGTGCCCCCCATCAAATCGGTAGGGGCGGAGAACTGCCCCCCTGTCAGAATTTAGTAGGCGGATATCTGCCCCCCCCCCATCAAATCTGTAGGGGCGGAGAACTGCCCCCCGGTGTCATATTAGTTATTAGTTACGTAGTGAAAACAATACTTACGGGTAATTTTACGTTATCGCCGTACACATTTTATCCGGTAACAATTTAATTTCAGTACAAGTATATTACCATTTATCGAACTGAATAACACAAATTGTCTAGAGGCATGTGATAATACTGTTTAAGGCCTTTGGTACGCATCTGCACCACTCACTATACATGAATGCCTTGTAAAAGTCGTGTTTTAATAAGAGCGCGAAACATAGTCGAGATCCACACAGGAAACGCGTGCGTGTTAATACTGGCAATGTGTTGCAACTAAATGTAGACGTGCAACTCGGTACTTATGGAGGAAAAGTTACATCCGAATTAATTTACATTATAAAGATAGTATTGACCCATGGAAAAAAAGTTAATTGACATATAAAAAAGTAAATTAATAGGCAAGGCAAAGGCAATAATTTAGCTGACTTGAAGAAAAAAGTGAAGTGAAGTTGAATTTATAAGCAATTTATTTATGTTGTTTAGTTAATTCATGTCTTCTAGCACCTTATCCGTCGGTAGCATCGCCAGACCGTCGAGTCGTCCGCAGTTTGCATTTTGAGCAGATCATGTCGACATGCCAAACAAACAAAATCGGTAACAGTTGCTTTAATTAGCAGCTAATAAGGCAGGCAGAGAACTTGTTACCGTTAACGATAAGTACCGCGATCTTTTAATCTTTTAATTGGTAGACCGGACCGACCTTAATTGTTAAGAACTTGTTAGCTTTGAATAAAGCCGCATACGGGTTTATTATATTGAACCGTCCAAATCCGTAATTGGCGAAAACAAACAAATAAATTATTGTTTTCAGCTGGCATAAGGATGGATTAAATTGCATGCTAATTGTTTGTTTTTATTACGGGGAAAATATCAAATAATTCAGCCGCGAAAACTTTTTATTAGCAAAAAGTTATTTGTTTTTCTTTGTTCACATTGACGAAAATCACGTGATTATAAAGTTGGCGACGTGACGACGTCCATGCCGAGGTAGGTATTTTATGCCGTTTTATAACTTTTATTACTTGTACAACTTTATATTACTTTTGAAATTTCACTCAATTTCCATACATAATAGCAAGAAAGTTACTGGCGTTATTGTCATTATAATACTCGCTTTATATATCACCGCTATTTCTTTAATTAGGGGGCACTTCTCCGGGTCATCAATTCTGACAGGGGGGCAGTTCTCCGCCCCTTATTAATCAGCAGGGGGGCAGTTCTCCGCCCTATACAAAAACAGTGAGGGGGCAGTTCTCCGCCCAGTGAAAAATCTTTGGGGGGGGCAGTTCTCCGGGGGGGGGGGGGGGGCACTTCTCCTAGAGCCCCATTTTACAGTCAACTGTCATCTGCTTACCAGGGTGGCAAGCAATCAATCATTACTTTTAAATTATTGTTCTGGGTGGCTAGAAAAAGGTCTCTGTGAAATACAATTCCATATGCAAGTAGACCTTGTACCTGGACTGAAAAATGTCTTGTATGTCCTACCTACTGGTGACATGTCTTTTTGATGGCAACTCTTTCATTGATCCACATGCTTTAGCCCCAGCGGGGTGAGTTTAAACATGGAAACATAATCTACAGTGTGAATCCCCCAATTAATTTATTCTTCACCTGATTGACACCTGAACTGTGAGAGTTACGCCTGTACAAAGACTTCTATCCATGGGGATTTTCTGAACTGAAGTTTTTGTAGCAGTTTTATCTTCCATGCTGTTTAATATATTTGGATTAAGTTCAGACTTGTGGATTATACATTTTCATTTGTTTTTGTTACAATATTACAATAATGGCTGTATACTAAATTTCATATTTTATGCTCCCGGTAGGGTGGCATGAGTTGAACTGTCCGTCAGTCTGTCCATCAGTCAGTCTGTCCGTCCGTCTGAATTATTAACAGTGCCCATAACTTTTGCAATATTGAAGATAGCAACTTGGTATTTGGCATGCATGCTTATCTCATGGAGCTGCACATTTTGAGTGGTGAAAGGTCAAGGTCATCCTTCAAGGTCAAAGGTCAAATATATGGCTTCAAAGTGGCGCAGTAGGGGGCATTGTGTTCCTGACAAACACATCTCATGTTTAGACTGAAAATGGTAATTAAATAATCATATGTAATAAAATAACAGACATTTATAATCCGAATTGTCAGCTATTAAATATATTGCCCGGCTAATTTTTCTATTTTACTGAAAACAAAAAAGTTACATTAAACTAAGTAAAATGTTCTAACGTGGTAAAATGATCTTTTCGGGTATTATGCTATTTTTGTGATTTATTTAGAATTATAAGTCTTCATATATGGAAAACGACCAGATCATCTTTTGTTACATTTCTGTATTTAAAATATACATTATTTTGAGACATTTTAACCATAATTTATATAAATTTTCCACATTTATCTTAGGGGACTATTTTAGACAAACTAGACTAAAGTCTGATCTAATCTTACCCAGACCTTATCACAGTGATGCAGACGGTGATAAATGTTTGATCTGCCATTTGTCCTGCCACCTTTGCCAGATCTTGGACTGATTATTACAAATGATGAAGACCTTTTATTTTATTGTAAACACACACTGTCTAAATTTGGCATGTTCTTGAATTTCAGTAACTTAATCAATGAGCAATTTGTTTAAGTGACACATTGCTTTGCTTGACATTGGTTGTCTGCTCGTCTGCATGTCACCAGTATTGAACTTCTACATCAATCAAATTGTTAAATCTGCTATTCAATACTTTGATAGTCAGTGACAGCAAGCTTTCACAAATGCAACTTTCAAAACTTTTGACAGTAAACATTCAATTTCAGACATTTCACTATTCATGCTATTCATACTATGATGATTATCAAGTGTTTTATAAATTGTTCTCGTTGTCGACCAGGACAAAGTATTTGCAATTAAATAGTGAATGTTAAACATGCAGTATATTTCAGTTTATCAATTATCAATCACATGTTTCATATTTTATACCAGAAATTGTATTTACAAGGACAACTCTATATGGCGAGAGTTGAGTGTGAAACTGTATCTTGTATGGAATTGAGTGTACAAGGACAACTCTATATGGCCAGAGTTGAGTGTGAAAATGTATCTTGTATGGAATTGAGTGTACAAGGACAACTCTATATGGCCAGAGTTGAGTGTGAAAGTGTATCTTGTATGGAATTGAGTGTACAAGGACAACTCTATATGGCCAGAGTTGAGTGTGAAACTGTATCTTGTATTGAACTGAGTGTACAAGGACAACTCTATATGGCCAGAGTTGAGTGTGAAACTGTATCTTGTATGGAATTGAGTGTACAAGGACAACTCTATATGGCCAGAGTTGAGTGTGATTCTGTGTCTTGTATGGAATTGAGCATCGATCTGGGAAAACCAGGCTTCATGCATGAGCATAAAGTATTGTCCCAGCTTAGTCTTTGCAGATTGCACAGGCTAATCAGGGATGACACTTTCCACTTAAATGGATTTTTTTGTGTTCAAATGAAGTAAAAAAAAAGCAGTCTTGGCAGAAAGTGTTGTTTCAGATTAGTATGAACGGACTGCACAGGCTTATGTAGGATGATACTTTGTGCACATGCATTAATACCCCTGGCTCATATATAAACGCTCGATTGGTCATTGTTGGCTCGGGTACTACTTACATGCAACCCGGGTACTCTTAAGTATACTTACATGAACCCCGGGTACGGCAAATATACTAAAACGTACTCGGGAATTTTAACGCTAAATCGGTCATTGTCAGCTTTTTTTTTTTAATTAAAAATTAATTATGTTGACATTTATATCAAATTTTATGTTAAATGGCCTCTAAATTATCGAAACTTAAACTCAAAAAGCATGTCGATGCAGTTTTGTTAAAAGAGAAGTTTGTTTAAGATAAACAATATCGTTAAACGGTAATATGTAGGTCGGGAATACAACTCGGGTACAGTCTAATATCGACCAGGTACATGTAAGTAGTACCCGAGCCGACAGTGATCAACCGAGCTATATTAACCCTTTCCCGCTCAGAAGCAAAGTAAAAAAGGTAACGGGCATAGAACCAGAACAGCCTGCGAGTAACTCGCAGTCTGTTCAGGTTTTATACTGTTTGCTGCTCATCAGTATCTAAGGAAATAGGGAAAATTAGAAAATACATAGCCTTTAAAATTTGAATCCAGTAAGAAAGGTCTTAAATTAAATTTAACTTTCTAAGGGACTACATATGTGTCAAAATACACTTCTAAGTGGCAAAAGCTTAAGGAGATTCAACAGTTTTGGACTTGACCCTTCAGATGTTTCATTTCAAATGTAAAAGCAACTTGCTTCACAGTTATATTTATCGTTTGAAAATTAAAGTGATGTGATCTGAATATACATTGGATTATTTATGCAAAAGGTCTATTGATCTTGCAAATGTGTATATATTTATCAATTACCACCACAGGTGTGAAAGATTGATTTTGATAAATGAACAAAATGTAGCACACTACTCTATGCATGTTGAATACAAAAGTGCCTGGATTAGTTTGGGTCAGAGTAGGTACACTTTGACATCATTTACTTCATATCCCAGTCCCATGTTAATATGCAAACATAATAAGTGATTACCAAAGAAGTTGTAAGATCTTTTGAAGTTGCCATACTTGACTGAAGGTCTAACAAATGTGACTGAGAAAAATATTAAATTACCCATGAAAGAGGTACTTATTGACATTGCATTACATATTTTAAATGTAAATAAGTTTATTATTATTCATTGAATTACATATTTTATCATGTTGTTTTCATGGACATTATTATTCCATTAAGTATGGTAACCTTTGAAAACTAGCTGCTATACAAAGTTTGTATCTAAAAAGTAAAGGTTGTCATCATACTTGTATATAAACACAATTTCAGTATGTGTAGTTGCATTTGCAGGATTTGCTCGGTGCATGAAACTGTATAACAATAACTTGGTTATATTTTTATCTTTTTTTCTGTCTTATTGTCCCCTACTGGTGAAACCGGAGGGGACTTATGGGTTGCGCTCTGTGTGTATGTCTGCGAGTCTGTCTGTCACATTTTACTAGATCCTGAAATCACTTCAAAAAGTCTTCTTCATATTTTTTTCATGAAACTTGAAACATGGACAGATGGCAATATGGACATTATGCACATCATTTCATTTTGTTCCTACGTCAAAAATTCTGGTTGCTATGGCAACAAATAGACTAGAAATATTGCTGAAAATGGTGGATTCTTCGATAACTTTTAAAGTTTTAAATATTTTTTCATGAAACTTGAAAGATGGATAGATGGCAATATGTAGATTATGCACGTCATTTCATTTTGTTCCTATGTCAAGAATTCTGGTTGCTATGGCATAGAAATATTGCTAAAAATTGGTGGAGTTTCCAATAGTCTTGTTGTTACTGTTCTGCCTGGACCTATACCTTTGTGCAAATATCATTTATGTTCTCAGGCTATACATATACTTTTCTGTCAAGATGATTTATTTTCTTTCGTTACCTTTAATTTTCTAACCTTCTGATTACTGTTCTTCCTTGACTTATTCCTTTGTGCAACTATGTCTTCTGTTCTGCCTCAATGTTACTATACTTCTCTTTTCACAATGACATGATTTCTGTTCTACATTTACCTTTACTTTCCTGTTCATGCCATTTCTGTTTTTCTTTAACCTTTACCTTTCTGCCCTTGTGAAAACTGTTGTACATGATGATTTCTTCTGAATGATCACTCTTCTAACTTAAACTATACATTTTTAGCTTTGCTGTTTTCGGAGAAAACCCGAGGTATTGT
This sequence comes from Dreissena polymorpha, assembly GCF_020536995.1. Classification (NCBI taxonomy): domain Eukaryota; kingdom Metazoa; phylum Mollusca; class Bivalvia; order Myida; family Dreissenidae; genus Dreissena; species Dreissena polymorpha. The sequence goes on along the minus strand of NC_068357.1, from coordinate 74,381,998 downwards.
CATAGCCAGCTCGTCGTCCGCCGTGCTAAAACCTTAACAATTGGGCTCTAAAATCAAACTGCTTCCACCTACAACTTTTAAACTTCATATGAAGATGCACCTTGATAAGTTCTACACGCCACTTCCATTTATGGGTCACTAGGTCATATGTCAAGATCACTGTGACCTCTAAAAAAAAAAAAAAAATCTGACAAGCTTTCGTTTTTTTTCAAAACTGCACTCGCAGCCGAGCATTGGCTGTCGTTATGCGGTGCTCTAGTTGTCTAGGTGATACCTCTTCTGTCTTGAACTTAACTTTTCTGTCCAGATGATAACTGCTATTATTCTACTGTGTTCTGCATACGTTGTTCAATTTAAGTGATTGCAAACAACCGTGTTAGTTTGATTCAATTCCCTGATATGAATTTGTACACTTGCCTGTTCTTGGACAACTGCTTTGTTCACCGATCTATTTTACTCTTCCTTAGTTAATTTGTTATTATAAATAAATTAAATGCTTATTCATTTGCGAAACCGGAGGGGACTTATGGGTTGCGCTCTGTGTGTATGTCTGTGAGTCTGTCTGTCACATTTTACTAGATCCTGAAATCACTTCAAAAAGTCTTCTTCATATTTTTTTCATGAAACTTGAAACATGGACAGATGGCAATATGGACATTATGCACATCATTTCATTTTGTTCCTACGTCAAAAATTCTGGTTGCTATGGCAACAAATAGACTAGAAATATTGCTGAAAATGGTGGATTCTTCGATAACTTTTAAAGTTTTAAATATTTTTTCATGAAACTTGAAAGATGGATAGATGGCAATATGGAGATTATGCACGTCATTTCATTTTGTTCCTATGTCAAGAATTCTGGTTGCTATGGCATAAAAATATTGCTAAAAATTGGTGGAGTTTCCAATAGTCTTGTTGTTACTGTTCTGTCTGGACCTATACCTTTGTGCAAATATCATTTATGTTCTCAGGCTATACATATACTTTTCTGTCAAGATGATTTATTTTCTTTCGTTACCTTTAATTTTCTAACCTTCTGATTACTGTTCTTCCTTGACTTATTCCTTTGTGCAACTATGTCTTCTGTTCTGCCTCAATGTTACTATACTTCTCTTTTCACAATGACATGATTTCTGTTCTACATTTACCTTTACTTTCCTGTTCATGCCATTTCTGTTTTTCTTTAACCTTTACCTTTCTGCCCTTGTGAAAACTGTTGTACATGATGATTTCTTCTGAATGATCACTCTTCTAACTTAAACTATACATTTTTAGCTTTGCTGTTTTCGGAGAAAACCCGAGGTATTGTCATAGCCAGCTCGTCGTCCGCCGTGCTAAAACCTTAACAATTGGGCTCTAAAATCAAACTGCTTCCACCTACAACTTTTAAACTTCATATGAAGATGCACCTTGATAAGTTGTACACGCCACACCCATTTATGGGTCACTAGGTCATATGTCAAGGTCACTGTGACCTCTTAAAAAAAAAATATAAAAATTCTGACAAGCTTTCATTTTTTTCAAAACTGCACTCGCAGCTGAGCGTTGGCTGTCGTTATGCAGTGATCTTGTTGTCTAGATGATACCTCTTCTGTCTTGAACTTTACTTTTCTGTTCAGATGATAACTGCTATTATTTCTACTGTGTTCTGCATACGTGTGTTCGATTTAAGTGATTGCAAACAACAGTGTTAGTTTGATTTAATTCCCTGATATGAATTTGTACACTTGCCTGTTCTTGGACAACTGCTTCGTTCACCGATCTATTTTACTCTTCCTTAGTTTATTTGTTATTATAAATAAATTAAATGCTTATTCATTTGCAAAAAATCTCATTGATTTGTTCATCGAGTTTCGCTGTGCTTAACAGTATTGCATTTGATTGCGTGACTAAATGCACTCGTACGTGTAAGCACACGCAAAATACAAGACTGTTTGGTTAGACCGCCATGGCCATGCATGCTCAAGTAATTTGCCAGCATGACGTTGGCATCACATTAAAACCAAAGAATTATTAGGGTATCAATAAAGCAGTAAAAAATCAAGTGTCATATTTTATAATTAAATTTGAATATCCCCTTGATCTTCCCCAATAGTGCCATGTCATTACATTTGGACCCATGTCAATGCATGTTTTATAGCAGTTTTTATCATTCCCCAGTGTTGCATGCTTCTCTGAAGCCTTCCTGAATTATCTTTGTAATCAATTTAATGACACAAGTTTTTCCCCATGACATAATCCTTTATTGGCTTATGCATGAAATGCATTTTTATAAAAAAGATATTATTTACCTTTATTGCTATTTACATATCATAAATAAATATTTGCCCTTCCCCAGGATTTTTTGCAGGCTCCCCAGGTATTGGCCTATGCATGAAATGGATTAAAAAAAACAACAAGCATTTGACCTACATTGCTATTCACATATCATAAATCACTATTTGCTTGTCCCCATGATTTCTTTGCAATCACCTCAGGTATGTTCATGTCATACTTCCATTGCCCTAGGGCTAGGATGCTAAAACATCATAGGAAATTAAGGAAAGGCCCTGCTAGAAATTAATGTAAAAATCCTCCTTAAAGGGATCTTTTCACGCTTTGGTAAATTGACAAAATTGAAAAAAGTTGTTTCAGATTCGTAAGTTTTTGTTTTAGTTATGATATTTGTGAGGAAACAGTACTACTGAACATTAACCATGCTCTAATATAGCCATTATATGCATCTTTTGACGATTTTAAAACCTAAAAATTATAAAGCGTTGCAACGCGAAACGATTGAATAATTTGGAGAGTTCTGTTTTTGTCGTTAAATTTTGTGAAACTACGAAGATTGCTTATATAACGTATAAAATACGTAAAACATGTATACTCGGCGAAATAGCTCAGTAGGCTAAAGCGTTTTTACTTCGGGACTCTGGCAGGACTCCAGGGTTCACTGGTTCGAAATCTACTCTGGGCAATGTTCTTTTCCTTTTTTTAATTTTTTTCTTGATTTTTTTACTGGAGCTTTTATGATCAAATGTTTACATTTATCAATATAAAGCATTTAATGAATAAGTTAAAAAAATGCCAAAATCTGTGAAAAGGCCCCTTTAACACATGAAATGAAAACAGCACATTTTCTCATGCACCATACTGTGTTTTGTTTTTGTTTTTTGTCCAATATCTCATAAGGAAATCTGAGAAATAAAATAGAATTCTTCATGCACTTTATGTGGTTTATTCTATTGATAGCTTACCTTCTGCCTGCAAAAAGTTGCCTTTGTAACTTTTGCAATAGTGTTGATCGATTTGCAGGGTGAAGCCGAAATAAGCATATTGTATTATTGTAAGGCTAATTATGGAACTTTGTTTAAGTGAGTGATGAGGGAGGAAGACATAGGCTGATGTAGATTCATCTTACTTTGGCAGATTATGGAGAAACTGATATGGATTCTGATCAGCTTTCTGTCTGGGTGGTCTTTACTGCAGGATATTAACAGTTAGTTTTTTGAAGTACAGGAGTTTGTTACTTATTTAACCCTTTCCCACTCAGAGGCAAAGTGAAAATGGCTATATGCAAACAGCATAAAACCAGAACAGCCTGCCAGTAACTCTCAGTCTGTTCAGGTTAATATGCTGTTTGCTGCTCATCAGTATCTAAGGCTTGGAAATTAAGCCTTTAAAACTTGAATCTAGTAAGAAAGGTCTTTAAGTAAATTAAACTTTCTATACAAATGTGTCAAAATACGTATCTAAGTAATAAAGGGTTAAGAAATAAAAACAAATCCTGAGAACCTTATGACATAATAGTGACCAGCCAGGCAGCCCCATATTGTATATGGACAAAACCAAAGTCTGATCAAGTTTGGGGCTGCCTCGCTTGTCAATATTATGCCATTTGGCTTGTAGTTGTTTTTCTATTTTTTATTGCACAGGCTAATCTGGGATGTCTGACTTTACTCAATGCATTAATCCCAGTTTTCCCTTGAGCACTGCTCAATTTTATTGGTTGAAAATGCATTTATAAATCCCCAGCTTGTTTTTGCTCCTCTGCACCTTTCCTACCAGGTAACACTTCCCTGTGCTTTGTCTTTATGGGCTGAAAAAAGAGTATTGGAGAAAACAGGAATAGTTCAAGAAGTCTAACAGAACAAAAAACTCTTGCATAGAGGGAAAGAAGTTGGGAGGGAGGGAGGGAATAAAAAGGCAAATGTGCTTTTGACTCACCTCTGCCCCCTCTTGTCTACCTAGGAGTTATTTAAATTGAGATGGATTGGTGTGCACAGGTGACATGCTTCTTGAAATGTGGGATGTTTAATTGATTAGGCAGATTACAGATGAATTCTGTGTATGGCTAGTAAGCAATTAATTCATTGAGTATATAATTACATGCGTTTGATGTATGGATAAACAAAAATAATCTAAGAGGATTGTATTTCTATTTCTAAAATTTGCTAATTTTTATACAATGACATTATGAATTGTATATGATAAAATGGATATCAGCTATTATGTGAAATGTGCCATAAAATATTATGCGAGTATGTATTTAAATTAATTGCAATAAATGTAATTAGTTAAAATGCACTGAATGGGGATTTAATGCTTTAAAAATGGCTGGTCAGGATTTTAAAGTGAACTTCTATGCTGGTAATTCAATTACTTGAAAAAAATGAAAATGTTTACCACTGACATTATGGAGTGTTTGTAATGTTGATGAAAGACGAAAAAAAGTAAGGGAGGGAAGGCTGTATGAATGAAAAACCAGAAACTTTGACCAACACTTTCGTGGCCAAGGCGTCACTTTTGAACTCCAAGCTTCAAGGATAATAATTATGGTTTTGTAACCTTGATGTATTTAGAATGGGTTGTGAAAGAAAAACTAACATCACATCAGAAATTAAGTTATTTGCACTGTGTTAAAAACATTGTGATTTGTTATAACAAAGATAGCATCATGTGGAGTATATATTCAATTAATAAAAATTGTTAAAAGTTTGAATAAAAGACCAAGAGGATTCAGAAATATAGAATTAAGGCAATATAGGTAAACAAACATTGCAATTATGGACACTGACATATGCAACATATGGAAAATTGGTATAACAGGTGATAGATGAAAAGTGAACCAATCTGTATACTCACTGGTACTCACTGGTATACTCTGAACTGATTATGGCTGCAACTCAGTTTGAGGTTGACATCAACTCTCTCTGGGATAATTTCTTCAGGGAAGGTAATACATGTATAAACATAAGACTGATATCGGAGTTGTGACCCTTTGTAGCTAAAAATTAAACTTAATTTCCCTTTATTATACTTTTTTTTGAAGAATCTTCTGTTTAAAGTAATGTTTAAAAAAAAATCAAAGTCTTCTGTGCAATTTTAAGTGCTTTTAATATGTATGATGTTCTGCAATAATGGGTCTACAGAAAAGCTGCTCTTTTGATGGTGCTAATGATTTCTGCAACATTAAGTTTCTCTTTTTAAAGTGTAGTCAATATGAGCAGTTGATTGATTCGAGACTTTCTTTGAATCAGACCACAAAACAAGCCTTAATCAGTTGAACATTGGCTCCTTTATGCGCTATTTGCAGTAGATAAACAGAGTCATTAGCCATGTGCTCTTTTCTGGTTTATTTTTGTACGCATAATGAACACAGTGTGGAAAACGTAATAGTGCAAAAGACATCATTTTACTTTTGATAATAAGTTTCAAGTTATAAAAAATAAAAATTAATGACAGTTTAAATTAATGTCTTAGTTCAAATTTATTTATACGTAAAAGTTTTTCATCTACAAGCAAAATCTTTTTAGACTAATACTAGTGCTGAGATCAACAAAAAAATGTATTAATATCTTCCTGCGATGAATTCTTATCTACTTTAATTTGCGTTATTGACAAAATCTTTGGTTTTTAATGGATGATAAAAATCTTTCTCATAAATGTTAACATTAATGCTCAAATTGTGAGGCACTTCACTTTTGATTTTATGATATGACTGTAAAATTTCTGCATTCAATTTATTCACAATGCAGTGTACAATAGACTTCAGGATGATTTACAGCACAAATTAAAACACATTTAACCAAAATGTCAACATAAAAAAATATTAAGTGCATATAGAGATGTTGGTTGAAGATTAATTTAGAACTGTATGAATTCATGTTTTTGCTGAGCCGTGGAATTCAGATAAATGCTCATGTGGACGAATTTTCGCATGATTTAATATTTACTTGATACTGTCTAATGTGCAATTGCGTGCTTCCAAAGATATCAAAGGATTAGCGCTGCAGTTGTTTATCAGATGTTTAAAATATATGACCATATAGTTGAATGTTGCACTCATTTTCAGCTATTCTGGTGATAAAATGTCTTCAAATATTTGGTTTATTTGATTGATAATCTGCAGTTGTCAGGTATATATTGGTTTCAAATATTTTGCAGTAATTTTTTATAAGACTTATTTAAGAGAAAATCCTATAAATTTTATAGATTTTAGCGTAAATGATAATGCAGAGACAGGTGTAAAAAGTTACTTTCAGTCACAAAGGTACATTCTGATTCACAATGTCGCTGTTTATTATGCAAGTTTTGATTTTTGCCATTGTTCAAATCTCAAGATTTTTTTTTGTTCGGATGAAATGTTTGCTGTTTTCAAAAATATTTCCAACATATTACATTAGTCAGTTAACCGACTCACATTATTCCTTGGATGTCTGGTTTACCAGCTCTAAATGCACTTACTGCTTAACCTTTACCACTTAGGTAGGTATTTTCACGCATCTGTAGTCCCTTACAAAGTTTAAATTCAATTAAATAATTTTCTTACTTTATTTATGTATTTATGTTTTAAAGGCTTCATTTTCAACCCTAAGATACTGATGAGCAGCAAACAGCATAAAACCTGAAGTTACTCGCAGGCTGTTCTGGTTTTATGCTGTTTGCACATAGCCATTTTAACTTTGATTCTGAGTGGGAAAGGGATAAACATGGAGTAAACCACAAAAATTGTTGTGTTGCATGAACTCAAAAACAAATTTATTGTATGCAGGCAAATTTCAGACAGTGCTTACACCTCAAGGAATAGCTGTTGCATAAAAAAAATACCAGTTCCAAAGCTCCAGAAATAGAGTTATCATGTTGAAGCTGTCAGCTTCCTGGTCTCAACAATTCCTGATAGCTCATGTGATTATAAAGTCAGACTTTCCAAGCACCTGTCCTTCTATCCGTGTTTAATACTCATGCTTACATACTGGAAACTTTAAGTCATCAAGCAATAAGCATTTTTAGTTTGAGTATAAATAACAAGAAATATCTTTTAAAAAAAGATATACGGCGTTGATTGTGGTCGATGTTTATGAACGATCAAAAGTTATCTCTATGAGATAAAAAGTAGCGGATGCCTTTTTTCTGCGCAGTTCTTAGCTCCATCACAAGCAAATCAATTACGGGGTGTTGCGCCAGATTTCGTGGCTTATTTTGCTTAATGTGATATTATTACTCAGATATCTATTTTTACAGAATAGAAAAACACAAGAAACATGAAAATAAACGAGTGCATATAGGTCAGCCGGCAATACTCAAATCTTATTTAATTGCATAATTATAGTATAGTGAATTATTGTGCTCATGCTTAATAAACTGGTCTAAATGGATAAATATTTCTAATTAATTTTATCAAAATTGGTCCTTATCATGCAAATGTTGAAAACATATTAAAAATCGATGATTGACATACCACAATAATATCGCCGAATATCTTTATTTAGTATATTTCTGATCAAAACAGACTTCAAGTGCACAAAGTTTACGAGACGGCGTTTATATAAAGATTTCTGCCACTGACCGCACACTGACCTTGATACCTTGCGGATTGGAATGCAATGCATTAAAGTTAGGTAACAATTCTGCTGCTGAAACGACGGCTTGTTTACGCCAACTGTACACGACCAAGGCAACAGCTGTGCCTAAAATATTGATATATCGACAAAGCGACTAAACGAACTATTTATTCCATCAGACAAAAATAGCATAGATTCCAATTTTTTCCTTCAATGAAAAGATCGCAACCCCTTTTGCGAACTCCGGTGATGAACTGTATATAAACTCTGACTTTCACACACTGGCCCCGAATTGACCCGAAACCTCGCGGGTTGAAATGCAATGCAAGTAAGTACTAAATATGAGAATATAGCCTTTAGTATAAACGCTTTTGCGCTGGTAATTCTCTGAAAATAAAAGGTGAACGCACAAACTGTATTTATGTCGAAAATTGATTGTAAAACTGTTCTATCTATTGAGCCTTTTCATTAGAGATAAAATTGTTTCATGCAGTAAAACAGTGTTACAAAGACGCGGATATGTTTCCAATGTTCTGGTGTTATACTCAAATCAGCCAATGGAATAAATGAAGTGTATTCATTTGTACCTAGCCGCGGGAAATTTTATTTGAATATTATTGGACACTTACAAAGGTCAAGTCAGGGTGAAAAGCTGGCTTAATACAGCTTACGCCGAAAAAAATTGACCAATCAAATTGTAGTCTGCAAAGTAACACCAACTTTCATTGGTCAATATTTATGTTAAAGTCTTGTAGTTTTCACACACAGATCTTCTAGGCATTCATGTGGGATTTATTGAATGCAAAAAAAGACTAGAAAAAATATAGTTTTGTTAAAGTTCATTTTTAAATTGCATGTTTCTGAAAGTAAATTTTGGATTCAATTGAAAGCCAGAATATTTCAACATCATAGCTATTTACAGAAACAAAAAATATGCAAAACTGGAAACAAAGTTTTGTAAAAGACTAGCACACTCAAAATTCAAATCTGAGGGAAAATCAGTTGATTTGACCTTGTCCTAAATAATTGAAAGCATCATTTTATGTTTAACTATATATTACTGTTTTTTCTTGAGGAAAACAGATGTTTTCAATCAGTCCATAGTTCTCAACCTTAATTTGACCTTGACCTTATGAAGACTTCATTAGGACAAAAGGGTAAGTATGATTAGCTTATCGTCACCAAGTTGAAGTCACCAACTTGAGTAAATGAGTGTTTATTTAGTTCAATTTTTTTTTTTTAACTTTTATTGGGTTTACATAACTTTTCTATCTTCAATAAAAACATGTAACAGGAACTTTACAGGAAATATCAACCAAGTAGGCTTGGTCATGTAAATGAAAATTTTATATTTCCCCTCATAAACAATATTGCTGGATTGACTTCTAGAATTTCATATCATTTGCTGGGTTTTATTGTGTTTATGCATTTCAATATATCACTTTTTAAGTGCAAAATTTATGAACCAGAAAATTACATCTCCCTTACCACATACCACCCATAGCAATTTATAACAGGATAACTGCATTTAATAAACAAAGACAGATTTATGTCCCTGAATAGAAATTATGCCAAAACTGCATGTAAATTAAATTAAAGGTTAACATCCTATTTCTTGTTTCATGACCAAGTTACCTTGGGACAGTTGTTAAAACTCTAAGAGTGGCAAAGTTTGTGTAAAAGTAGCTAGGTAGGAGAAAAATAACACATAATAATATCATTATGATAAAATAGAGCATGACGTTGGAAAACAGGCCTTAATGCATGAGAGCACAGGCTAATCAGGGACAACACTTTTCCTCTCAACTCAATTTTTGCTAAAAAGAGACCTATTTTAATTTAAAAAAAGAAAAGTTGAAGGTGTTGTCCCTGATCTGAGATGACACTTTATGCACTTAACGTACTTACATTAAGCCCTGTTTTCCCAGACCAAGATTCACTAATGTTGGAGAGAAATGAGTGCATCAACAAATCATAAGGCCTGATACTCCTGATATACTAACTCTTTCAGTGTTTGAACCAAATTTTGAAGGCCTTTGCAAACAGTTTGGATCCAGATGAGACGCCACAGAACGTGGCGTCTCATCAGCATCCAAACTGTTTGTTATTCTGATAGTGTTCTTTGGTAAAAAATCGAAGTAAAATGCTAATTTTAGAAATTTAGCAGACGACATTTTAGCAGAAGATAAATTTCCCAGCATGCAAAGGGCTAAGGATAATACAGGACTGCTTGCCTATCCTGAAGACTATAATTGCAGATATTGTTTATGTTTTGCTACATGGTTACTGTTCTGTTTAATCTGATGAGTGTAATGGCCTCACCTGGGAAGGTGTGTGCCTCACCTTGGAGGTTATTGGGACCTAATTAACTTGCTCTGGTCCTTGATTGGTTCATAATTGCCTAACAGGCAGGGGCGTTGGTGTGCTGGATTAGGATTTCACACCCAATTTATTTTATTTTTTTACACACTAAAGTTTCAATCATACTAAAACATAAATCAACAACATGTAAGTTGTACTAAAATATGTTTGAAGCATTATCTCCAACAAATCTGTCTTCCCTTTACCCCATAAGGAGCCAAGTGAAAATGGCTTTTGCAACCAGCATAAAACCAGAACAGCCTGCGAGTAACTCACAGTCTGTTCAGGTTTTTATGCTGTTTTCTGCTCTTCAATATCTAAGGGTTGAAAATGAAGCCTTAAAAACTTGAATCTAGTAAGAAAGATCTCTCATTAAATTTTAACTTTTTAAGGGACTTCAAATGGGTAAACATATGTATCTAAGTGGTAAAAGGTTCAATACAAATCCAAGTGGTAAAGGGTTCAATATGTATGTAAGTGGTAAAGGGTTCAATATGTATCTAAGTGGTAAAGGGTTTACATCTGCCCCATAGTCTAAGACCAGCTCGAGGACCTGGTCATGATGAGAGGTACAATATAACCATTCCTGTTGTTTATGTTGCTCTAAGCCATTGTTAATGTAAGCCTAATGATTGTTTGCTTCATACCAAACAATATGATCCAGGGGAGAACTGGGGCCTGGTCAGGTGCATTCACAGGTTAGGTGATTTACCCAACAACTGACAACTGCTTTACTCTGTCTAACACCTTGTCAGAACTTTTTGATACTTTTTTGCTTTAAAGACTTGGAAATGTAAACAATTTGATTATGGTTTCTTTTCTAGGTGACATTTTGTTCTTAATGACCTCAGTGATAGGGTTTATGTTATGATAGTTTGGATATATTTGGAAAAAAAGTGATATGTGAGCAAATTTTAACCTCCTTTTGGTCAAAGGTCATTTGTCCTTTGAAATTAAAAGATTTTGATTTTTTTTCAAATTTTTTTACTATTTACATCATGTTGCTTTTTCATCCTCTTTAATATCCTTTAAAATGGACCATGTTTCAATATGCTGTTGTAAAAGGTTCGAAATGTTGATCTACATTAAATTGTATTGTACCGTACTTTTCAAGATTTACCATATCAACAATTTGTGCATGTAATTTTTTTATGTTAGTATTTTTTACAGTTATGTATTTATTATCCTGATTATTTTGTCTCTAATGTTGCACATATTTGTATAATTTCAGGATCTTCTCTTGACTTGACCCCAACCTTGCTAGGAATCTATGACAAGATAGCATCAGCCAATCGGAATGAAGATCAGCCAGACGGGGGCCAATCAAATGTCTTCAAGACCAATGAAAATCTAGAAGATGAAGAAAACAATCAGTGCCATTCACCCCCGATGTTGCCTCGGATAGAGCAGAAGTCTCTCAGCCAACAAAAGGTCCGAGAATTGTATTTACAATCATCGTTGTCTGAAAGGGTTGACTGCAACAAACCTAGCAAACTAAGAATGGACAACACTGACAGCACTGGAGAAATAGACAACAAGAAGCGTCCATTGAGTATTAGTTCCATGTCGTCATCATCGACGTCCTCGTTGCCACGCAGAAGTAAGCGTCCGAACCTGAGTGAGTATGTGGCGTCAGTCACTTCTAGCAAGCTTGATATCGAGAAATTGGACAACCTGTTGTATATTGACGATGAGCAAGAGCATGAAATCCCTGAACAGAGTGCTGATGAATCATCCGAGTGTTCAGACGAAAAGCGTAGATCTGGGGACTCTGATTCGCAGACTTCGATTGACCACCAAGACCGGGACCAATCGGATCTTCAGTTACAAGAGTCAATATCCTTACACCAGTCGGATTCTATTCTGTCTTTCACACCATTGAATTCCGAAAACTGTAGCACAGTGGACTTGTCTCTTAACTCAGATCTGACCTCGTGTGAGAGTGGGCTGGACAGAGTTCAAAGGTCACCCTCAAGGTCATCTCAGCGGTCAGCGGCTGTTTCAAGATCATCATCTCAGAAATCTGGACATTATGTGAGCTATGTCCAGAGAGTCGTATCAGAGTTACTGGAGACTGAAAGAACATATGTTCTCAACCTACAAGACATAAAACAGGTTTGTTTTGCTATATTTAAACCTTTGCATTCTGGGAAATTTGTCTCTTGCTAAAATGTCGTCTGCTGAATTTCTAAAATTAGCATTTTCTTCAATTTTTTTTCAAAGAATACAATCAGAATAGCAAACAGTTTGGATCCTGATGAGACTCCACGTTCTGTGGCATCTCATCTGGATCCAAACTGTTTGCTAAGGCCTTCTAAATTCGGTTCCAGCACTGAAAGCGTTAAATTTTAGCTCATTTGAGAACAATGCGCTAATGGCAAGCATTTGTGAGTGCCTTTTGTCAGTCATTACTTGTGTGTCAACAGCATTTGCCTTGTAAACACTAGTGGCCACATTTATTGCCAAATATTCCTGAAACTTGCTCAGAACATTTGGTTATGATCATTTCTCTGCTTAGATAGATATCCTTCAAGTCTATTGAGAAACATGGCTTCCATAAGGCTGGGCAGGTTTCCATATCTGACTGTTTTAAAACCATTCAAACACTCCAGAAATCACATTTGCTAGCCACTCATAATGAGGCTTTCTATGATTACTTATAAAATTTTGTTGCCATGAGATGATGACAGGCCCCGTGTTCCCAAAGCATTTTTTGCAATCAAAAATTGATTTTGCTTGTAATTGAAAATGGATTTCCATTGTAGTTGATAGGCAAAAATGAAAATCGATGTCATTTAAAATCAATTTTCGATTGCAAAATCGTTTTGTGAACACGGGGCCTGGACTGAGTTCACAAAATTATATACATATGTTTTTTGGGTGTATTGGACAAGCGTCCAAGGGCCTTTGGCCCTCTTGTTGATTGAGTAGCATGATTTAGGTCAAAAGCCTTTGTTTAGTTCGGTTTAGGCTTACCTGAGCACATTGTGCTTATGATGAGCTTTTGTAATGATCTTCAGTCTGTTGTTCGACGTTAGTAGTGCTTTGTGTGTTGTCAACATTTACCACTTGGTGCAAAAAAGTAGGCAACAAGGTCAACTTAAAGAAAAAACTTGTGAATACTCTAGAAGTCACATTTTTTGCCCAGTCCAATCATCATGATTTTAACTTGCTCAGAACATTTGTCAAGTTTAAAAATGATGACTGTGTTGAAAAAATGGCTTCCGGATGTGAGGCAGTTTTTCTTATATGGCTATAGTAAAACCCTGTACACACACTAGAGGCCACATTAATTACCGAGTCTTAATGAAACTTGCCAAAAAAATGTTAAAGTGATATCTCGGCCTAGACCAAAAATGGATATGATCAATGGAATGAAATGACGTATGGTGCTGAGAAGTTTATCCTTATTTAGCTATATTGCAAACTTGTGAACTCTCTAGAGGTCACATGTATTGATCAATCTTTATGAAGCTTGCTCAAAACATGTATTTTCATGATAAATCAACCTTGTTTGACCTTGAACTTCACAGTGTCAGAAACTAGGCCACAAGGTAAAATTAAAGATGAATCTTGTGAACACTATATTGAGGCCACATTATTGTCTTATCTTCATGAAACCTTATAAACTTTGCCCTGAACATGTCTCTGCCAAATTCAAAACTGGGTCACTTGTGATAAGGTCAAATTAAAGAAAAAGCCTTTGAGCCCTCTACTGTTTTTAGCTAATCTTTTTTTTGAAAAAAAAAAAGAGCTATTGTCATCACCTTGGCGTCTGCGTTGGTGTCCGGTTAAGTTTTGCGTTTAGGTCCTCTTTTCTCATAAAGTATCAATGCTTTTGCATTCAAACTTGGTACACTTACTTACTATCATGAGGGGACTGGGCAGGCAAAGTTAGATAACTCTGGCGTGCATTTTGACTGAATTATGTTTGGTTAAGTTTTGTGTTTAGGTCCATTTTATTCCTTAAGTATCAAAGCTATTGCTTTCATACTTGCAACACTTACTAACTATCATAAGGGGACTGTGCAGGCAAAGTTATGTAACTCTGACTGGCATTTTGACAGAATTATGTGCCCTTTTTATACTTAAAAAATTTAAAATTTGGTTAAGTTTTGTGTTTAGGTCCACTTTATTCCTAAAGTATCAAAGCTATTGCTTTCATACTTGCAACACTTACCAACTATCATAAGGGGACTGTGCAGGCAAAGTTATGTAACTCTGACTGGCATTTTGATAGAATTATGGGCCCTTTATACTTAGAAAATTGAAAATTTGGTTAAGTTTTGTGTCTGGTCCACTTTACCCCTAATGTATCATAGATATTGCTTTCATACTTGGAAAACTCGCAAACTATCATAAGGGGACACAGGGAATAATCTACATGCGCGTCCCGCATCTATGACGCACAAATATCGAAATAGACGCATAGTTTTGAAATATGTGCGTCCACTCGGACGCATTGCTGAAAAAGTCCCGTTAACACATACGCGAATCATGAGAAGTACGAACCATCTTGGGTATGAGTCAAAAGTGTAGCGATGAATGCTGAGTTTAACCGAATGAGGCTTGAAGACTGCAACAAGTCTTTTGATTGGCTCTAGTCGAGCCGCTGCTGTATAATACAAACCAATTAGAATCGACCTTTTAAATAGAGTGTGTTATGATATTTTCTAGAGTCCCCGGATGAAGGCCTACTTTAACTTTTTCTAACTTAGTCATAAATAATACAGAAATAATGCCTCCGAAATAGGGTGTTAAAGCTAGATCCAAAACAAATAACTCTAAACTTATTAATAACGGTAGGTCAACGGCTCGCAATTCGGACATTAACAAAATATTATCAGGCTCGCAATTTGGATGTTAACAATAATATTATCATTGACTTGAATCAAGTTGAAATTTTGTAACAGGTTACATTCATGTAACAGACACTTATAGCCTATGTGAAGGCAAACAAGATAGTGATAACCCTGAATTTGTTTTTTGGTTCCAAAATTCACTGTTTTAGAGATTATTAAAAGTTTAATGCAAAATATAGTTATTGAGCTAGTATCACTTAAATGTTCTTCACTACTTGGTATCTTTCAAAATTTGGGACCCATTCTTTTTCAAGTTGGACTCATTAATTTTGGCCTGGGACTCATTGGTCTAAAATCTGTGAGTTCAGGGACCCATAGATAGTAAATTCTAGATTATTCCCTGGGGACAGTAAAGGACAAGTTGCATAACTCTGGTTGTCATTTTTACGGAATTATGGCCCTTTTTTAACTTAGAAACTTTAAATATATGGTTAAATTTTGTGTTTAGATCCACTTTACTTCTAATGTATCAAGGCTATTGCTTTCAAACTTCAAATACTTTCATGCTATCATGAGGACACTGTACCTGGCAAGCTGAATTTTACCTTGACCTTTGAATGACCTTGACTCTCAAGGTCAAATTATTAAATTTTGCTAAAATTGCCATAACTTCTTTATTTATGATTAGATTTGGTTGATACTTTGACAAAACAACTCTTACCTGACATACCACAATAGACTCCACCCAAACCATCCCACACGCCCCCTCCCCGAATCCCCCCCATTTTTTTTAAAGATCATCTAATAAATGACGACCACACCCTCACACTTTACCCCCCCCCAACCCCCCCCCCCCCCCCCCAATTTTTTTTTAAACTTGGTTAAAAAACACAAATATTTATTTTTATTGTTTTATTTTTGAAATACCGTTCAAGAATCCCACTCCCCCCCCAAAAAAAAATATATATATATATATATTTTTTTTTTTTCATTTTTTGGAAGATAATGTAATAAATGACCACACCCCACACTATACACCCCTCTCTACTCCACCCCTCCCTCCTTTGTGATTGAAATTGATATAGGTCCCTTCACCTTTAAAAAGAAAAATAGATGAGCGGTCTGCACCCGCAAGGCGGTGCTCTTGTTCTCGTATTTGTGATACTTGCCTAGAACATTTGTTCAAATAATATCTACCGGTATACTGAGTTTGGGACTGGGTCATGTGGAGTAAAAACTAAGTTACTAGGGTAAATTAAACTTTGATGAACTTTGATAAGACCTTTTGTGGTTATATATTTTGTTCAAGTTCAAAACTGGGTTGCAAGGTAACAAAAACTATGTCATGGGATCATATAAACAAATTTGTTCAAACACTCTAGAAGCCAGAGGTTTTGCCCAATAAAACTTGCTCAGAATATTTGTTGTAAAGAGATCTTTGCAGAGTTCTTAAATGGTTCTTGAAACAAATGCATAAGGTGATCATAACAGTTCAGTTTCTTTAGGTCTTCTGTGAGCATATTGAGGCCTCTTTCTTTCTTTTTTGAAAGACAGAATATTCTGTTGAACAATTGAAATTGTTGAGCTAAACAAGCACTATTTTAAAAGTTGGTGAGGTCAAATTCTTAATACACTATTCATGCAGAATTATAGAGGGTCAATCGAACTATGCCAGTAGAACCAATTATAAAAAAAATGGGCATTCAGCATGTGCAGCAGCAGAAGTAATAGATGATATATCATAATGTAAGTGATTACAGTAACATTTGTCTACAAAAATATTGAAATTTACATCCAGAATTAGAGATTTTCTTCTCTGAAATCCAGAAGTGCTTTAAAAGATATCTTAGCAAAACTAATCTGCAGTCATATTGCCTCAGAAATGTATATGCATCTATTTTCCATCACATTCAAAGAATTCTAATTGGAAGTTGTGTATAAGTGTACATTCTCAACTGCTTACATATGCTATCACAAGAACATTTGTTTCGCCCATCGTTGCTGTCTGTCAATGTAGCTTTTTTACCTTCATGGCTGGAGAGCTCTCTGATGGGCAGTTACCACCGAGATTGGCATGGACACAACAACAACAACCTGTCAGACATGCATGCTGGTGTAACACTCCAGTCCAGTGGTTTCACTGCTCTCTTTGATGGGGGTGTTTTATGGCAGTGAATTATGAGTGATTTATTCTTGGTCTACTGGCTGGATTGTATGATTAACAAAACAAAGCTTGAGTATATAAGCTATGTACACATTGTTTAGTGTTTGTGGGTAAGAACCAACTGCTCTGTTAGCTTAGTTGGTAGAGTACGGAATACCTTTAGGACCATTGTGGTTACACATTAAAATCCAGAGGGTGACAATGCGATAGTACAATGGCAACAATGCAATAGTACGCTGGCGACAATTCTATAGTATGATAGCAACAATGAGACAAAGCGATAGTAAGATGACGACAATGCGACAATATGATGGCTACAGTGGGATAGTACGATGGCGACAATGGGATAGTCGTATCAACATCATATCATCGCATTGTCGCCATCCTACTATCGCTTTATTGTACTATCGTCATCGATGTATCGCATTGTCGCCATCGTGCTATAGCACTGTTTACATCGTATTGTCTCACTGTCGTTATCATATTATTGCATTGTCGCCATCGTACTATAGCACTATCACATTGTCGCCATCTTACTATTGCACTGTTGCCATTGTATTGTCACACTGTCTTCATCGTATTATCGCACTATCACTTTGTCACTATCGCACTGTTGCCATCATATTGTCGCACTGTCGTTATCGTATTATCGCATTGTCTTCATCGTACTATTGCGTAATTGTACTGTGATCATCGTATTATCGCATTGTCACCATTATACTATCGCACTTTCGCCATCGTATTGTCGCACTGTCGTCATTGTACTATCGCATTGTTGCCATCGTACTATCACACTAGCGGATTGTCACCCTCTGGATTTTAATGTGTAAACACGATGACCCTAACGGTATTCTGTAGTAGAGTGCCATACTAGTGTTTGGTGGTTATTCTCAATAACACCCAGCAATTGTTGCTCTCAGCTCAGGAACAACTTACAAGTACTCAAGGTACTTTAACGTATACTACAATGTATGGAAAATAGGCTGAAATGCACCCAGCCATACTCTAGGATACTTTTCATGCCCCCAGTAGGATGGCATACAGCATTCCGACTGTCTGTCCGTATATCTCTGTCCGTCTGGCATTCCGTTTTTGGGACTTTTTTTCCAAAATGCTTTCATATATTACCTGCTATTAAGTGTGAGTTTACCTACATGACTTACAAATGAAGTTTGAGTTTTGTTTCGGTTCATTAATTTTTTGCAAAGTTATGATGTTTTCAATTGGGATATAGCTGCTGTGTTGCTTCAAAGTGCAGTTGGGGGCATTGTGTTTCACAAACGCAGCTCTTTTTAGTGATTTTTTCGTACCTCCTTTACTGTGTAGTTTACTAAAGAGTACCTGGGGTACTTTTAAGTAGTACCTGAACAGATAACAACCAATCCAACTTAAGTAAGTTGTTAAGACTTGTGGTTTAGGTTTTCGAAGACTTCACATAGAGTCTTGCTCTGCAAAAAAAGGGGTTTTATTATACATGTTTGTAAAGGGTTGTCCCAGATAGGCCTGCTGAGTCCTTACCACAGGCTAATGAGAGACGACATTTACAGCCTTATCTGGATGTTTGCAAAGAAAAAACTTCTTTTAAACAATTTTTTGTTTAAATATAAGCAAAATGTGTGGCCCCTGATAGGCCTGTGCAAACTAGACAGGCTAATCTGGGACCATACTTTATGCACATGCATTACGCCCAGATTTCCCAGAACAAGTCTTAACTATCTTTATTTAACACTATAAAGCTAGTATACTCTATGTTCCTTGTAGGGTTATTACGAGTACCTAAAGGCTACACAACCAGAACATCTATCCACAGAGGACCTTATATGTCTCTTTGGGAACATACTGCAGATATACAACTTCAGCTGGTAAGTTTCATAGACCCATTTCAAATGTTACAAGCCGTCACTCCAACCCTATTCCCCAAATGGAGTGCATATGTTAATTGGAGTCAGTAAGTTTGTCCACATAAAAAGCTATACGATTGAGGGGAAAACTAATACATTCCGCAAGCTATTTACTTGGAACTTCAAATACATCATTATTATGAAGTGTGAATGTGCAGGACTTTTTCATGCCCAATCATCAACACATTCTTGAGTTATCTTCCCTTGAATATTGCTGACATTGATTTTCATTCATGTTTGTGACAATCTTTCTTTTAAAGTAAGGACGCCACACTAGAAATGTTTCCTATATTTAGAGGCTATAGTTCCTTTATACATTGAATTATGAGTTTTTACCTATATACATACACATTTCCTTGGGTTTATGCAAAGTTGTTGAGAACTGGATTACGGGGATTAAAAGTTTTTTAATTTTCTTTTGTTGTTGTGATGACTTTGCTATTTTTCAGCTTAAACTTCCCTGTTTATGTCTGAGCCCAGCTTGTGGAAAAGTGTGCGAAGTGTCATCCTAGATTAGCCTGTGTTGTGGGCACAGGCTAATCATAGACGACACTTAGTTCCTAAACTGGATTTTCCCTAAGAAGAGGCTTCCCTTAACCCTTTCAGTGCGGGAACCGAATTTTGAGGACCTTTGCAAACAGTTTGGATCCAGATGAGACGCCACAGAACGTGGCGTCTCATCAGGATCCAAACTGTTTGCTATTCTGATAATATTCTTTGAAAAAAAATCGAAGAAAATGCTAATTTTAGAAATTCAGCAGACGACATTTTAGCAGACGACAAATTTCCCAGCATGCAAAGGGTTAAACAAAAATAACATAAAGGGAAAAGGGGAATGCAGAGGCTAATCTTGGACAACACTTTCCGCACATGTATTATGCCCTGTTTTCCCAGAGTGGAGCTCCTATGTTTTCCTATTGCGGTTTATTGCAGTGAATTCCTGCGGCAGCTGGAGATGTGTGACCTGGAGCCCATCAAAGTGGCCCAGTGTTTTGTCACCAACAACAAGGGCTTTGAGATCTATGCCGAGTACTGTACTAACTATCCAAGGTGAGTTAGCTGTTCATACAGCATCTTGCTGTGTCACTGTGAATTTCTTAGTATTAAAAATTGAGCGTCATTTTGAAAAAGTGGTTTTAATGCATGTGTGTAAAGTGTCATCCAGATTAGCATGTGCAGTGCTATACTGGTGTTCATTAAAAAAGATTAAATTAAAAGGATAAATTCCATAAAAGTGTAGAGTGTTGTCCCTTTTTATCCAATTCAGACATCACAGTCAAGGATGGCACTTTACACACATGCATTAAGTTTCATAAGAACAAGGCTAAATTGGTTGTTAATTGTTGAGCTGCCTCTGTATCATAGTTGGTACTTAAATAAACAAAAACACATCAAACTCCCGTTTAAGTATACTACATGTAACCTTTTCACAAAGATTTGAAAAATGTGTCGTACTGTAAAATAATATCCGACTTATACCACAGACTATTTTGGTACTATACGCGCTAATTTGCATCAGGAAGACTTATGGTGTGTTGTTATGTAAGATAAGCTGCAAGCATCCTCCATTTCCTATGCTGAGTGAAATAATAACTAATCTTTCTGTGCTTATTTTGCGAAATAAATGTCAATCTTTTAAGGTTATTTAGAGCAAATCTGAGTTATTTATGTGTTTAAGTTTCATATTGATTGGTTGATTGGTGTGATGAGTTTTTTACTTTCTAGTTTATTTGCTTCATGGCCCACTTTACAAAAAAATGTTTAGATATAAGTTTCCAGATTAACTGTGAGTTTTTTGCTTAGATTTATCATATTTTTTTTGGATTTGATGATTTTCAATGTTTTTCTTGATGCTTTTAAAATGCTCTTGCATAGTGTTTTTATTTATATGTCTGCACTGGCTTATCAGGGTCGACACTTTCTGCTTTGCTTGAACTTTTTCTTTTAAAATTAGTCTTTTCTGAAAAAAGTCCATCATGTGTGTAAAGTGTTGTCCAGGACAAGCCTGAGCAGACTGCACAGGCCAATCAGGGGTAACACTTTATGCACATGAATTAAGCCCAGTTTTTTCAGAACAAGCCTCATGTCATTGATTGGATGTTACAGTGCAGTAGACGTTCTGACGCGGGTGATGCGAGACAGTGGTCTCAGTGATCTGTTCAAACAGAGACAGCTGACCATGGGTCATGGATTACCCCTGGGGGCGTACCTTCTGAAACCAGTCCAACGGATCCTCAAATACCACCTACTACTGCAGGTATAACTGCTTACCACTGCAGGTATAACTGTTTCCTACTGCAGGTATAACTGTTTCTCCTACAGGTATAACAGTTTCCTGCTGCAGGTATAACTGTTACCAGACGATGGTCTGTATGCAAACTTTTGTGGTGCAAAATTACGCATTTCTCAAGCGATTTAATTAAAACTTAATTTAAACTAAAAATTGGTTGTCCCTACAAGCAAATGTTTGTGGAGCGAACTTCTGCATTTCTCAAGCAATTAAACTAAATTAAAACTAAAAATGTCACGTCCCTACAAAGTTTAGATGTGTAAGACAAAATTTGAATGTTCATGTGTCCACTTATTCCTGAATGATGTGCCCTTGAACTGTGGGTGGGGGGTATTTGTACAGTTTGTGACAAAGCCTGTCCTATTGCCTGCAATTAAAGGTCCAAATATAGGTATAACTGCATGTTACATAGGAACCAGTTTTATACCATCATAAATGCTCTGGTATAACAGCCAGTGTAAAATGCTGTTATGTAATTATCCACAGGTAAAACAGTCTTGACCTATGTAACCTTTTGATGTCATGACATTTTCTGTCTCCATTATAACTATAGTGTAAATATGATGGCTCCGCATATATACCTATAATTATGTATGCACCCTAGCTTGCTAATGTAATGTGATGATACAAGTTACATAAAAATTATCACTTTACTTTACACATGAAATAGTATTTTCACCATCTTTTCCCCCTATAAAAGTTGTCGAGTTTGTTACACTGTACATAATAATTCTTAAAAGTTTATGGTATGTCTGTACCTTAGCAAAGCCTCTCAAGACATGATATGATATATTATGTACCTTTGTGAAATCTTATGTCCTTACTTGTCAACCTAATTAAATGCAAATCTCTATTCATGAGAATGTCATATTCAATCATGATATTCTTTAATGTATTTGAAATCCGCATTATTCTGTATTTTAAAGGCACTTATCACTTGTCGGAGGCATGTTAATGTGTGAATGCCATATGATTCACTTTGTATATCTTAACATTTTTTTATGTACCATGAGAATTCCAATTTTCATCCTGGATGTGACATTGTTTGATAAGTTCCATAATAGTTTATTGTTATACTACATTGTAATGAAGAGGTGCATTAATGTATACATAGTTATAACTACAGAATGTTAAATTTACAGATATATTTTATTAAAAATGTGCACATTATATACTATTAAAACTATTTTTCCAAAACCATACTGTCTAGATTCATGGAATTTGTATGCTAAAGGCTCAGTTGAACATTCTTAAGACCTCCTCTGGAAGATGGCAGCACCGTCTTGAAAAGACCCAAGTGTAAAGAATGAAAAATGATGCGAGACCTTTAGAATTGCATGTTTAATAATGCAAGGGAAGTAAATATTGAAAACATTGAAAATATTGTATGAAAACTAATTTTGAGTAATCTCCCTTTGCAGAATATCCTCAAGCACTACAACAAGACTGATGATGGTTACGACACACTGGTTGCTGCACATGACCACATGACTGACATGTCCCATCACATCAACGAAATGAAGCGCAAGCATGAGCACGCCGTGCGCGTCCAGGAAATCCAGAGCCAGCTTGAGGATTACGAGGGCGAGGATTTCACGAGACTTGGTGAACTCGTGCTGGAGGTTAGGCTACACCCCACACTAACGTCAGATGTTATTTTCTATTGAAAGTATATGACCCCTGTTGTGCAAAAATAGGTCTTATGACATTTTCCAGGGTAGCTCCAGACCAGCGTGCAGAACTGCGCAGTCTGGTCATGCGCTACCCTGTCCATTATAAAGTCACACAATTATTTTTGGTCTGAAAAGTTGACAGGGCTGCACTTTGGTCTGAAAAGTTTACAGGGTTGCTTCTTACCAGACTTTGCGGATGTGCAGGCTGGTTTGGAGCAGTGCTGGCTATATATGGAAGTAGATCCATTTTCACATGATGGGGGTATGTGGAAAGAAGTCTGATTGGTTCAATTGCCTTTTCATAGACAAGTTATGAGGTTTTGTATTTAAAAAAGATTATCTTGGTGTTCAGTTACTGAGCAGGGTTTGAAAGTTTATTTTAATTCCACTAATTATTTATTATGAGAATTTCTTTGCTTTCAAATATTGCTTAAATACTTGTTAATAAAATAAATCATTTTTTATGATCACCAGTTTTCTGAATACAAGTATAATTTGTTATTTTTATTGCAAATACTGAACTTGAAACAATGTGATTTCACAAAATGTGTGTGTAATCTTTATGTTAGATTTCTTATTCATTTTAACATAGCTAATTTATGCTCACAGGGTTCCTTTCGAATGATTGGAGTGAAGGCTTCCCGTCAGATGTTCCTGTTTGAGAAAGGAGTCATCATTGCTAAACGCAAGGAAGATGGAATGCTCAGCTGTAAAGCTTTCATCCCTGTACGTACCCAGCTTGCCTGCTGAAGTCAAATCTATACATTGTATATCATTTGTACTTGCAAGTTATAGTCTTTAAATTTAATCTTGCAAAATGGTATTAAAACCTATTAAAATTTAGCAGTTTTTAGAAGTGCATCTTTAGTTGGTAATTTGAAGTTAAATAAACAGTACGACTGATGTACATGTGTATGAAATATTGACATGAGTGTAGTGTTCTTATGGGTCTTAGAGAACAATTTAATATGTGACATTGTATTTCACAATTCCACCGGAGAAGTGGAATGTAACGCCTGACCATAAACAAGTAAGATACAAATCAATGGAAAACTTCAGTCATGAAGAATTTTATTAATGTATTATACATTTTTACAATGATAAACAATTTAACAAGTCACCAAAGTTACAAATATTGGATAAATTCTGGAGATGAAAATAGCATCATGTTTGAAATGCATTAACATTTACTAGCCATCCCTACCTCAATGTCCAGAATTTCAACCTTCTTAGTACAGAAACTGATTTCTCCGTGTGGCATTCTATTGGGGCTCTTCTATGTTATAGCTAAAATACAAGAGTATTTCAGTCAGGTGTATAATCTAAAGGTGTGTAATACATATGAGCCTTGCTTTGAAAAAACTGGACTTGATGCATATGTGTGTATAGTGTCATACAAGATTAGCCTGTGCAGTTCACACAGGCTAATCAGGGTTAACGCCTAGACTGAATTTTTCGCATATAAGAGTTTCTTTAAATGAAAAAACCCTGAGATTTTCTTCTATGTGAATATGAATGACAGCAAGATCACCATATTGATTTCAGTGTTCAAATTTAAGTGTTCCTTATTGATTCCAGTGTTCATGTTTCTGTATGCCATGTTGATGCCAGTGTTAATGTTTCTGTGTGCCATGTTGATTCCAGTGTTAATGTTTCTGTGTGCCATGTTGATTCCTGTGTCCATGTTTGAGTGTGCCATGCTGATTTCCGTGTTCATGTTTCAATGACTATTGTGCCATGTTGATTTCTGTGTTCATGTTTCAATGAATATTGTGTCATGTAGATTCTCGTGTTCATTTTTCAGTGTGCCATGTTGATGTTGGTTGAGAGTATCCCACGGGAGCCCCTCAACTTTCAGATCCTGCCCATTGATAACCCCCGCGGAGCTCACATCATACACGTGAGTGAACAATAGCATTATGAGAGGCCACAACATAGTTAACCCTTTCCCACTCAAAATCAAAGTGAAAAAGGCTTTATTCAACCAGAATAAAACTAGAACAGGGTGTGAGTAACTCACAGTCTGTTTAGGTTTTATGCTGTTAAATGCTCATCAGTATCTAAGGGTTGGCAATGAAGACTATTCTATTTTGATTTTCTAAGGGACTACAAACTTATCAATGTATGTATCTGTGTGGTAAAGGGTTAATATTTTTTAGCTCACCTAAGCATGAATGCTCAAGAGAAGCTATTGTGGTTAGTAACCTTTAATCATTCGACATTTGTTGTCCATAGTCATCATTTTCCTTATTATAACTTCTTTGAAACCACCCAGTTGAATTAGATTAACCTTGTTAAGAATGTTCCTGAGGCTGTCCTGCACCAAAGTATTTCAATTCAAATTAATATCTAGCAAAATACGGTTGCCATGTAAGTCAAAAGCTTAAAAAAGAAACTTGCAAAGTTTGACAATCTTGCCAGAAACTGAAAACATTTCTCTCTCATATTTCATAATTTGATTTTTGTTTAACCCTTTGCATGCTGGGAACTTTGTCGTCTGCTAAAATGTTGTCTGCTGAATTTCTAAAATTAGCATTTTCTTTGATTTTTATGCCCCTGGTAGGAGGGCATATAGTGATCGGACTGTCCGTCCGTCTGTCTGTCTTTCCGTCACACTTTGCGTTTAGGTCTCGGAAAATGCTCATAACTTCTATGTCCCTTGAGATGTAACCTTTATATTTGGTATGCATGTGTATATGGACAAGGCCTTTCCATACGCACACACATTTTGACCCCTGCGACCTTGACATTGAACTTAGGGTCCGCGTTTAGGTTTCGAAATCTGTGTTTAGGTTTCGAAAAATGCTCATAACTTCTATGTCCCTTGAGATATAACCTTCATATTTGGTATGCATGTGTATATGGACAATGCCTTTCTATACGCACACAAATTTTGACCCCTGTGACCTTGACGTTGAACTTAGGGTCCGCGTTTAGGTTTCAAAGTCTGCGTTTAGGTTTCGAAAAATGCTCAATACTTCTATGTCCCTTGAGATATAATCTTCATATTTGGTATGCATGTGTATATGGACAAGGCCTTTCCATACACACACAAATTTTGACACCTGTGACCTTGACCTTGAACTTAGGGTCCGTGTTTAGGTTTCGAAATCTGCGTTTAGGTTTCGAAAAAAGCTCATAACTTCTATCAAGCGTTTATAGGGGATATAAGTCATCCTATGGTGACAGCTCTTGTTTTTCAAAGAATACTATCAGAATAGCAAACAGTTTGGATCCTGATGAGACCCCATGTTCTGCGTTTCATCTGGATCAAAACTGTTTGCAAAGGCCTTCAAAATTTAGTTCCAGCACTGAAAGAGTTAAAAAAAACTTCCTTAAAACCAATTATTCCATAAAAGCAAACAGTGTCATTCCGGATTTGCTTATCTGTGACGTCACTTTATGCCCATGCATTATGTCAGTGTTTACTCACCATACACATGTGAAGCTTAAATAATGTATTAAGTCACGTTGTTGTTTTTTTATTTGTGGACGACACTATGCGCTTTTATGGTATCGATAATTTGTGTTTAAAGGAAGTCTCATCTTAGCAAATATCAAATTTGTAAAATTTGCAAAGTGTTTTCCATGATTAGCTTGTACCAACTGCACAGGCTAATCTGGGACAACACTTAATGCACATGCAGTAAACCCTATTTTCCCTGAGAGTCGCAAATTGTTTCAGTAGAACCCCAAATCTTTACCCTTTCCCACTCAGAAGCAAAGTGAAAATGGCTATGTGCAAACAGCAGGCTGAGTTACTCGCAGGCTGTTCAGATTGTATGCTGTTTGCTGCTCATCAGTACCTAACGGGTTAGAAATAAGACTTTAAAACTAGAATCTAGTAAGAAAGGTCTTTAATTAAATTTAACTTTTTATGGGACTACAAATTTGTAAAAATGCGTATCTATGTGCGTTTTGTAGGCTCGTAACCTGGAGCAGAAGAGGAAGTGGTGTCAGGAGATCAAGCGTCTGATGGTGGAGAGCTACGCCAACAAGATCCCTGACAACGTGAAGGCCCTCATCCTGGAGAGACTTGGAAAGAGCAAGGACGAGGACGGTAATGCCTTTGATTTAGAGGTCTATAGATAACATGCGTATCTGCGTATTACTTCACTGTTACTTAGACCCTTCCCCCCATAAGAAGCAAAGTGAAAATGTCTTTTGCAACCAGCATAAAACCAGAACAGTCTGCGAGTAACTCCCAGTCTGTTCAGGTTTTATGCTGTTTGCTGCTCATCTGTATCTATATAAGGGTTGGAAATGAAGCCTTCAAAACGTTTATTTAGTAAGGAACATATTTCATTAAATGTAACTTTCTAAAGGACTAAAAATGCGTCAAAATACGTATTTAAGTGCTAAATGGTAAAAGAGAAATCCTGTTTTCCTCTGAAAAATTTGATTGTGGATGGAGGTATTGCTCTTAAATTGTGTGAAGGTACCTAACATTCAGACTAAGGTTTGGTTTGCAAAATTATTAAAATTAATATGTTAGACATTGAAATCCTGGTTTCATGGTGTTGCCATGTTTCTGGTTTCTTCTGTCATCTTGAGTATAAGGGTTTAATAAATTAAAAGGCATGATAAAATAAGTGCATATAGATTTTATTTCGATAACAAAAAGAAAACAATTAAAAAATATTTATCAACTTAGGAATATAAGTTACATAAATACTACATAGGATTTGAATTTGTTCTTGTGTAGAAATAATTTCCCTGTTCATGAGTATTCAAGTGTGATTGTCATGAATATATACATACAGGTTTATTATTTTCATTTCAGCCTTGGCCAAGTCTGGAAGCACGGATCCTGGCAAGAGTCATGTAACCACACCAGACTACCTCGATAAAAGGAACCGGACTCGAAGGAAATCTGGACCCAACCTCTTGCAAGCTATTCGCAAAACAGGTATTTTGATAGGCTTTCACCCTTTGGAATCTAGTAAAGTATTATGATTTTTAGTCCTCCACAGGTGTTTCACTGGCGCGGACTATAGGTTTGCCCTTTGCCAATCTATTTGTTTGGCCATTTATTCACTTTTGAGGATAATTTGTTAACTTGAAAATTTTGAGGAAGTTTGATAAATCTTATTAAGGACGACTATGGGAGGGTGATGCACAATCTGTCATTTTGTTTCAATAGTGAAAGGTCAGGTGACTGTTACTAAATTAAAAAAATAATGCATGTCTTTGATTTTCTACATAAAAACTTCCATGGCCATGTGTCAAAACATTCTTCAACACGTACCAAGACTTACTTTTAGAGGTGGCTTTTTTTTTTTTGGATATGCCCCCCCCCCACATCTACTGATGCTGACTGGTCTGTCCATCCATCAGTACGACATGTAGACAACATGTTTTGTCTAACATCAATATATATATAATATAACATGTTGCAAAACTTTTATCTTTGCATAGGCTATACATGAGCCTTGCTGTGTGAAAAGGGGGTTTAATGCATGTGCGCTAAGTTGTACAAGATATGCATGTACAGTCTGCAGGGACTCCACTTTCTGCTTTTATGAAAATTTTTGTTTAAAAAAAGCTTAGGCGGCGAGTGTTGACCCTGATTAGCCTGTGCAGACTGCACAGGCTAATCTTGGACACAAATTTACACACACGCTTTAAACCATCTTTTAACAGAGCGTGGCTCAAATTCATTTATTTGACACCCACATAACACCTGACCTAATATTGACCATGACATTGACCTACCTCTGGTCTTCGACAAAATCAAAAGGTTCTAGTTATTTGTTAACCAGTGGCAGGTTTTGCCTGCTAACCGATTTTTAATGATTTGTTTATTATCTATGAACACTCTCACCACACCCACATCACACGACCTCATTTTGATGTTGATATTGAACTACTTTTGTACTAATTCAGAAGGTTCAATTTCATGGTTTACACAATATGGCGTGTATTATCTAACGTCAATATATCATTCTGCAATGCTTTGATGCTTAAAAGCCCATAAACCCTCAAAATCAATAAATATTTTGTAAAATATTTCCAAACATAAAGTTCGAAAATAAAATTTCACAAAATACGAAATGCTCTTCTTTTTTTTGGCGTGACAATATATTCAACACACGTTCATGTACCAAGTTAGTGTTTGTGTGTCGTATGAATAGATATCATCGGGTCAATTAAAATGGAATATATTGCACCACCAAAAATAAAAACTAGTATTTTGTATCTCATTAAATCTATGTTACCATACCACATCTAGCGTCGAAATTTGGGCAATAACTATAAGGAACACTAATTTTTTTATGGGTTAACTTATTTTACTAAATATTTCGCGAAATATTCGTTGATTTCGAGTATTTAGGTTTCTTTAAATTTACATTATCTATGTAAACTATCAACACAACCACATCATGCTAACCTTTTTTACATTGATATTGACATACTTTTGGACTAAGACTTATTCAGAAGGTCCACATTCCTAGTTAACGGAAAATGACATGTTTTGTTTAGCATGAATAATGTTTGCCCAGCACTGTATGTCTTTGAACATTTCAATACATCCACAACTCCTGACCTCATTTTGATTTTGACATTAACATACTTTTGAACTTAATGAGATGTTCAACATTCTTGGTGAACCAAAATATATTGTTCAATAAACATCACTACGATATACATTAAAGCTTCAATATTTTCCTTCAACTCTAAGCACACTAACATCACCTGGCCTCATTTTGACCTTGACATCATTTTTTATTAAGACTTATTAATATTGGCCAATCAATGGCTTCTGGAGAACCTTCCACTGGGGGCATCAGTGTTTATTAAATGCATCATTTTCTTTAGATATTTAACCCTTTCAGTGCGGGAACCGAATTTTAAAGGCCTTTGCAAACAGTTTGGATCCAGATGAGACGCCACAGAACGTGGCGTCTCATCAGGATCCAAACTGTTTGCTATTCTGATAATATTCTTTGAAAAAAAATCTAAGATAATGCTAATTTTAGAAATTCAGCAGACGACATTTTAGCAGACGACAAATTTCCCAGCATGCAAAGGGTTAAATATTATTGTTAGTACTCACATGTAATCTTATGTTGTTCACTTTCTTTCAGAAATTCTTCGACCGCAGAAGAACAAAAAACTTCCAGGAAGGTCAAAGGTGATTAAACCTTTCTAAGATCATAATAGGGCACAATACTTAAGTTGCAACGGTTTCATAGCACTGATTTTAAGAATCTTGAAAACAACATAAAAATTAGCTAGGTACAAATTAAAACAAATGTTACTTATTTAAATATGTATAACATTATCATCCATTCATGTATGTATGCAAAACTTAGTTAGAAAATATACTTGTTTAATTTGAGGACTATAAACAAATCATTATTTTGATACATTTTGTTTAAGGGTGAGGCATCGAGCCCAAAACTGGACATCCCAGAAAGTGCGCTGTATCCCAAAGAGACAAGTCTTCTCATCAACAGCAACACAGTTAGTTGCTCTGACATATTTTTTCATTTAAGATATTAGTCTTGATATGGGAAAATGGGGCATAATGCATTTGCATTAAGTGTCATCCCAGATTAGCTCTGCAGTTTCATACTGATTGTATTTTTCGTTTAAAGAAAGCCTCTTTTTAGCAAAAAATCCAGTAAAGTCTGCACTGGCTAATCAGGATTGGATTCCTTTTTAGCTCCACTATTATTTATGAAATATATATATAGTGGAGCTATCCTACTCACCCCGGCGTCGGCGTTTGCTTGCAAATGTTAAAGTTTTCATACTACCCTAAATATTTTCGTTGTCCCTTGACATATTGCTTTCATATTTTGCATACTTGTTTACCAACATCACCCCAACCTATAAACAAGAACAGACAACTCTATCAAGCATTTTGTCATAATTATTGCCCCTTTTATACTTAGAATATGCATATTATTGATAAATCTATGTTAAAGTTTGCGTACTACCTCAAATATTTCCTATATCCTTTGACATATTGCTTTTATATGTTGCATACTTGTTTACCAACATGACCCCAACCTATTAACAAGAGCAGACCACTGTATCAAGCATTTTGACATAATTATTGCCCCTTTTACACTTAGATAATTAAACATTTTGCTTAAATTGCCATAACTTCTTTATTTATGATCACATTTTATTATTACTATGACAAAACAACACTTACCTGAATACCACAATGGATTCCACCCAAACAATACCCCACGCCCCTACCAGAATCCCTTCCCCCCCCCCCCAACCCCCCCCCCCCAATTTTTTTTTGTTTTGTTTTATACATCATCTAAAAAATTACCCCACCCCACATTATACCTCCCTCTCACCCCCCCCCCAATTGATTTGTTTCAACATCTAATAAATTACCACACCCCACATTATACCCCCCTCTCTACTCCCCCCCCCCCCCCTTACTTACCCCCCCCCCCCCAATTTTTTTTATATATTTTGTTTTCCTTTTTTTAACCAGGTTTTCCGAAGGAAAAAACTGGTTATTAAATTGGCGAATGCGGGCGGGCTGGCTGGCGGGCTGGCTGGCTGGCTGGCGGGCTGGCGGAATAAGCTTGTCCGGGCCATAACTATGTCGTTCATTGTCAGATTTTAAAATCATTTGGCACATTTGTTCACCATCATTGGGACGGTTTGTCGCTCGAAATAATTACGTCGATATCTCCAAGGTCAAGGTCACACTTTGAGTTCAAAGGTCAGAAATGGCCATAAATGAGCTTGTCCGAGCCATAACTATGTCGTTCATCGTCAGATTTTAAAATCATTTGGCACATTTGTTCACCATCATTGGACGGTGTGTCGCGCGAAATAATTACGTCGATATCTCCAAGGTCAAGGTCACACTTTGAGTTCAAAGGTCAAAAATGGCCATAAATGAGCTTGTCCTGGCCATAACTATGTCATTCATTGTGAGATTTTAAAATCATTTGGCACATTTGTTCACCATCATGGGACGGTGTGTCCCACGAAAGAATCACGTCAATATCTCCAATGTCAAGGTCGCCACGACTAAAAATAGATTTAAAAAAAAAAAAAATTACAAAGGGGGTTAATTTTTTTTGGTCGTTTCAAAAGTTCAGTTTGAGTTTTCTCCCTTTATCAGATTTTTTTTCACAATGAAAACCTGGTTTTGTGACAATTTTGTCCCTTGTTTATTTTTGAAAGATCGTCTAATAAATTTTGAATATGAACAATTTCCCCATGATGGCTTACGTTATACTGTCAAGCACTAGAATAATCGAGCACGCTGTCCTCTGACAGACATTGTTATGTCCCCAGATCGAATGATCCAGGGTATATTGTTTTTGGCCTGTCTTGCCTGTCTGACTGTCATTGTATCTGTCTGTCTGTCATTGTATGTGTCTGTTTACAAACTTAACCTTGCTCATAAAATGAAAACTCTTGGGACCATGTTCTTTAAACTTCACATGCGCACACATGTCATTGAGATCTACAATCAAAAATGGTTTGAGGTCACTAGGTCAAAGGTCAAGGTCACTGTGACCTTAACATTCAAAATATAACCTTGTTTCTAAAAAGCTGCCATGCGGCTTCAAAGCGCAGTAGGGGGCATTGTGTTTCACAAACATAGCTCTTGTTTATTTTACGACTGCAACGATAAAAAACACACATTACTACATTTAACTAGTTTAATGACCCGATTCCAAAATATTTTGCCTCCCAATAAACATCACAAAAAATGTAATAGAATGCACAAAGTATTCACTAACAGATCTTTTTAATATATTATACGAGTAAAAAGTGGAATATAAAAGGCTGCATCGCAAAAACAGCCTTTGGTAACCACGAGCCCCGAAAGATCGGCTACCCACTCGTGGAAACCTGTTACTTTGAAAATATGCCTACCGGAGGTGGATGAGCACACGTTAAAATTACAAAACGTGAAGTAACACCGTTATAGTAGCAACACCGCGTTCCCGAAATAAAAAATGCTATTGCTCATCAAGCGACCGAACTAGGAAGAACCATATACTTTGCTGGGCTAGACCTAGTTCTACCAATCGCTTGACCATTGGATCACACTTATACATGATAATCGCTATGACACTTTTAATGACACACTAATACTTTTACTTGATCACTACACTTGTGATCACCCTTTTTTTTTGCACTTGCGCAAATACTTTGTACCTTTTACATACTTAATCGGACATTGATCACTACACTTGTGATCACTCTTTTGCGACTTGCGATACACTTACTTGATCACTACACTTGTGACCTTTTAATCTGTTACTTAATCGGACATTGTGTTTATTTTCATATTATTTGACTTTGTGTCTAATGCTCACTAGATTGCTTGAAAAATTAATTTGGTTTGATGATGAAGTGTGATCTTAGTTTAGTGTAGCACCCACATTCATCAGATATTAATATATTTTGTTTTAAAATTCAAGCTTAACAAGCAAATTTGTTGAATTGATATCCCCCTCCAATATGCTTCTGGACACAAAAGTGTTATATTTGACACTAAAAAAGCATTTTTTCAAGATACAAAGGGCCATAACTCCGTTATTAACAGATGGTGTACAATGCCATTTGGTGTGCATCTTCCTGTTATCCATATATATATTCAAACCATGTTTCAATGAAATCCGCCAAAGCACTTCCAAGATATGGCTCCGGACGGACAGACGGACATCACCAAAACAATATCCCTCCGCCTATGGCGGGGGATATTTAAAAAAAGTTGTGTTAAGAGACCCCTATATTAATTCCTCTGCAGGTTCTAATACTATGTTTAGAATTATACAATATATTATGTGTCCATCTTTTACAGGAGCACTATGGTTTTCGTAACAACATGCCGGGCCCACTGAAGGCAGCGAACACTTCCACCCCAAAAGAGAACCTGGAGAACCTGTCTCCATCACGTAAATCCAAGCGACCCCTTACACTCCAGAGGAGTCTCAGCTTCCAGAATTCCCAACGCGGTCTTCCAACTGGAAACCCAGAAGCGCATTCCATGGAGAACCTGGTCAATTCCGATGGTCCAAAGATACGTAATCCTAGTTTCCGCCTGGCTACTCAAGCTTCTCCGATTGGTTTCGATGTCAGCGAAGCATCCCTTCGAGAAAGTCCTGAAAATCTGTCACAGTGTTTTCTCCTAAGGGTATTCTTGTTGATCAGAAAAATGCCAATAATCTGCCAGAAAATGTTCGTAAAAATCTAGAGAACTTGGAAAAGCCAGAGTGTCCAAACGAAATGAGCCCTAACCACCAAGGAGTGTTTTTAAACACTACTGATAACTTAAATGGGAGTTATTTGGATGAGGGAAGTCTCAGAAAACGGGGCAGGTATGGTAGCATGCCTGCTTTGAATTCAGATTCACCGAATACTCGGAGAGTTCCTCGCTTGTATTCGGACCGTGGGGCAGGGAGCCCAGTTCTGAATCAGAAGCTACCTGTCTGTCATTCAAAGAGGATTGATGGTGCCTCTTCTTTTCGAAAATAAATCAGGCAGCCAGTCAAGGTTTGCAAGTGGAACATGAAGGGAACAATCTGAACAAGGACCACAAACGTGTTAATGCTTTCAATGACACTTTTACAAACATTAGAAAATCTCAGGACAATTTGGGGAACAAAACGAATATTGACTCAACCAAAATCTTTCACATCTTCATTGGAAAATTCAGCGAATACTTTGAATTCTCATGCCAAATTGAACAAATGGGGACCAGAGAAGTTCACAAAGGGATCAATGTCAGATCTTTCACATCTGAAAGAGAACCCTTGGTTGCCAAACAAGCTTCGCCCTTACACTGATAGTCGTGTTACTAATGGTTCTGAAGACAATCTTCCAGTGACCCCGAAATCAGTTTCCAGACTTAGTATCGATACCAAGGAACTGCGTAGAAGCAGGGCACATTCATGCAATAGCAGAGATTCTGATTCCAGTGATAGCTTGGATTGGATCGTCTATGCTAATAGAAACTCCATACCGCTTGCTAATTTTGGATGTGACGAACACTACCGTCAATTGTCATCAGGTTCAAAGGTTCTACCCTACAACGATAAAATCCCTCAAAGCCCTCTTGTTTCCCACAGTACACCGCTGAATTCAGGTTACCATGGCAACACAAGAGGTCAAGGTCACAAG
Organism: Dreissena polymorpha; assembly: GCF_020536995.1. Taxonomy (NCBI): domain Eukaryota; kingdom Metazoa; phylum Mollusca; class Bivalvia; order Myida; family Dreissenidae; genus Dreissena; species Dreissena polymorpha. The sequence goes on along the minus strand of NC_068357.1, from coordinate 74,346,858 downwards.
TCAGAAAATGGTGACAGCAGCATTTCACTTTCAGGAACAACAAGTGATGACACTTGCAGCAGCCCAGATATTCTCAACAGGTGTGTTTGGAATCCTCCAGTTCAGCTGAGAAACTACAGCCACGGGACAGATCTCAGGTGTCAAGGTCATTTTCTTCTCCTGAAGGTTACACAAAAGACAGGCATTTAGGTCAGGAAGAGAGGTCAGCATCTGTTGATATTCACCCCGAACACATAAAGGACAGCGAACGTCTGCTGGCTGAGATGGAGCACTACATGAAACGTTCCACCTCCTCCAGTGGTAGTCTGAGTTCGACCAACAAAGGTTTCCCCACTGTCATTCCAAACTTTGAGGATCAGGAGCAGAAACGCCATAGCAAGAACAGAGACTCGTGCATATCGACTGGCTCCAATTCTTCCTATGACAGCACTACCGACCTGTCGTCAGAGCCACATCAGGAGGAGAGAATGGTGCACACAATCAAAGCAAGATTAGCAACTTTGCCTCAAAATTTACTGGAAAGTGGCTTCATCATTCAGGCACAGGTTTGGCGGAGTCAATTTCACCAGGCCCTTCCAGCCCAAAGGCTAAGAATGATGAGGGCTCAACAAAACTGAATCATCACTTAAGTTTGCGCGTCAAGCCAGGGGTCATGCTAAGTCTGGGGAACCAGATCTGACCAGTTTGCTTCGAGAAATGGAACCAGGCAGTGAGGCGATTGGTTCTCGTATGGCAAATACGGATCTTGATGACTATGCATTGTTTGCTATGCCAAAGGCTCCAATGGAGCAACAGAATGACACACCAAAATCAGGTAAACAAGTGAGGAAAACAAACTATGGTCGGTTTTCAAATTATAATCAAATTCAACAGAATCCAAGAACCAGGTAACACTGGCATTACCCAATCCGAGCTGAGGCTAAATCAGCCTATGCCATCTTTGAAAAACATTGCCAGTGGCCAGGCAGACTCGGCATCTCAATACAAAGTGCTGATGTTGATGAAAGTTCCTCTGACGATTCACCAAGAAATGACGACCTGAAATGAGCGTAGTGATGGGTTACGATCAAAATCAAAGTCTGAGACAATGATCTGTCTACGAGCGACGTTTGTCCGAGGCCCTTAACACTGCAGATCCATTTCGGGATTCAGCTGTCTACTGCGATGACGTGGATAGACTCTCCACCTATCCAGTCCGAGAGCAAAAATGCCTCTGTCACCAAAACTGAGCATCAAAACTGTTGTGCAGCAGCTGGAAGAGAAAGCAAGGCTTGTGCTCAGCCTATCCTTAAGGTGAAGCAGAAGGAGCCGAGTGCAATAATAAAGCAGCGCATGCAAAGCCTGGCGGCCCAATCGAGTAGTATCGCAACAAGAGTGCCAGCGGCAGCTGTAGTATCAGCACTGCAAACAGTCGAGCTCACAGCAGGTGTTCCAGTAGGCCCAAAGTGAGGACAGAACGGTCACCAAGGCCTCTCTTCAGGAATATTTTGACAATAAATTTCCCAGACCGTCTGCTATACCCAAGACTGAAGATGATAGTGTCTTTCTCACCAGGTCAGCATCATGTGAGGGTAGAATGAAGCCAGCATTTTCTATGGGACGTCTAGATACGTAAGTTTTGATGTAGGCAATCTGGTCATTATGAAAGGTTGGGTGAAAGAACTGATTGAAAAGTTTCAGAAACAATAGAGGTTTTCATTTGTTCATAACTTACTTTACTGTTGATGTATGTATTCGTTATATTTTGTTTCATGGTGCTGATTTCCAGTGATAAGCTTGGTTCTTGATTTGTGCTTTTGTTAATGTTTTCACTCATAATTTCCTCAAAGAGCTTTGGGGATGAAGTCTTTTTTATTGTGAAGTGTTTGCTTAACATTTTAGCTTGATTTATTATTACATGATAATAATTTATAACAGGCGATAAGATCTAACATTCAGAATACAAAAATAATAAATAAGTCTTAAAAAAATATGACTTACGAAAAACAATTATTTTCAAGATAAAAACTGACAGATTTCTCACGATGTATACAATGAAGACCACATTGGTTGGACGTCTGAAAAATAAAAAGACAACCAAGTACTGTAGATTAAATATAAATAGTAACAAAATGTTTGACACGAGATGTATGTTTGAATCCTAAAAATCATTAACTTTAAGAATGCTCATAATTCTTGCTATAAAGTACCGTACATGTTGTATTTCCAGGCAAATGTGATGCCAAGTTAGAGCCTATTCCATCACCAAGTTGTATATGATAATATCAAACATAAATATTTGCGTCATGATTTCATGATTTAAATGAATTATCATTTTTATCTCAAATGCTATTTGATTCTTGAATACATAATTCCGTTTTGGACTTATATGTTTTGCTAGAACAGTTATATTCTGTACATTGTGTTGGATCAACCAGAGCTGCATAAAAATAATGTTACTAAATCCATTGATATTTTCTTGTTTTATATGATGGGCTTTATTCAAATACAACATCAGCTAGTCTTGTTAAAAGAGAACTACTTGTATGTCTCCAATAAGTGTTGGTGGTTTGTTTTAAAATATGCTGTTTTGCTATGCGAGAAAGTACAAATGCAGGTTTATGCAAGTGTTTTGTTGAACCAAAGCATTTGATGCTAAAATTGTCTTCCGCTAACTATATACTTACATACGCAAGTTTGTATCTCTTTTATGGTCCAGATCATTTAAATAATAATTGCACATTACCAAATTTTTACCATTTTGGGATAGTTTAGTACTAACTTACTTGTCCAGGAAATCATACCAGTGCTTCGCATGTTGTAAATATATTGCAAAATCAAGAAAACCATTAACTTTTGTTTCTATTACTAAATCACATTTTTATTATCATTTGATTGTAAATTGTGTATGTACGTTGTGGTTACAAGTACTAGTCGTTATTATGTTCAAGTCTGTATTCATGATTTTGTCCCTTTATAATTCGCCTGTATACAGCTGTGTTTCATTCTTTTAGTGTATCTTTATTGATGTTTATGTTTAGAAAATTTATCAAAAATGTTATAATTGATTTTTACTTTTTACTCCAAGATTTTCAGTGCATGTTTCAAAAATATGATTCTGCAAGAGTAACGATGATTAAAATCTATGGTGTGCAATAGCCCCTGGTGTCTAATGAATAACCAGCAGTTATTGTTTCATTATATATTCAATTATGGTCATCTTGTTATACAAGTACATTATGATTTTTTTATCAAGTGTTTGTTTACTGACTTGTAATATTTCATATTATAACATAAGGGAGAAATTTGTGTTTTGTTTTTATTACAATAATTTATTAATTCTAAACACTGTCTTATGATACACACATTATATTGCAACCAATTAATAAAATTCATGTTGTTAAAAACATGTTTCCTACATAAAATTTTCAAGAAGCCGATAATTCCTTGGTTGAGTAAAAAATTAATTTCTCAAGCCAATGAATTATTGTTCACCTAAATTTCTGCAGGTATCATGAAGAACTCATTCAACTTTGTCTAAAGGGTGAATATTTTTGCCAAATATCTGTTGGAGTCAATTAACATTAACTAAATTATAAATAAAGCCGCATTTAAATAGATAAAAAAAATATGGATGGGTATATTGTAATTGGTACAGGCTTATTACCTGGTTGCACTACTTTTATGACATATTTGCAACCAACAATGCAAAAAATTCATTTAAAAATAGGCAAATAATGAATTGTAGATCATTATTGTGGAGTCCCATTCACACAAATGCTGCTAATGCTTTTGAAATAGATTGAGTCAGTTAACTTCAATGATACTGAACGTGTAGGACACTAGCCTCTCGCTGGAAAAAATGGGCTTTATGTAAGTATCGTCCCAGATAAGCATGTGCAGTTTGCGCAGGCGAATAAGGGATGACACTTTACGCCCCGAACGGTATTTTAATGTATTTTTGCTAATAGGAGACTTCCTTTAACCCATTTATGCCTAGTAGACTCTGCCATCCTTCTAAACTGGATCAATTTATTTACAAAATAAGGGATGTCTAGTATATTTATTTCTATGTTTAGAATATTTCTTACAGAAATTCCTTTAAGCAAACAGCGTAGACCCAGATGAGACGCCGCATCATGCAAAGTCCTTTTTTTCTATATGCTAGGCATAAATGGGTTAAAACAATAGTCATATTCATACAAGCAAAGCAGACTCGTGCCTTGAATACATTTTTTCAATGACCTTAACATTACAGCCAAGTTTCATGAGAATACTTTCATGGGTAAAAACGATACAGAACGGACACGTAATGGAGGCTTAAACATTTGACCTGGCAGTATGACCTTGACCTTAATATGGCATAACTGACTCGTGTCTTCAGCACATTTTCTCAATGACCTTAGATTGTGGCCAAGTTTGATGAAGGGTATAGGATGAAAATTTAGGCTAAAAATTTTGACTTGCTGTTAGCTGGCATGACTGACTCATTCCTATTGCACTTTCCCCAGTACATTAATTTAGTCAAGTTTCATGAAAATCCTTGAATGGGTATCGGAGATATTGACCAGCGATAATGATATAGTCTTAAACTTTTGACCTTTAAGTTTAACCTTGACCTTCACCCTGCATGGCTGACTCCTGACATTTCTACATTGTCTGACTTCCTTCAATATTGTATCTAGGCATCATGAAAATGCTTCATATGTTTAAGAAAATATGGAACTATGACCTTGAAGATATTTACTAAATAACTTTATATAAATGTGACCCCCTTGGCCTTGCAGTTTCAGTTAGGATTTTTAAAAAGACAATATAAATCTTGTTGCCACTAGGGCGTAGCCATTTTCTACCCCAGGCTGCCTTCTTTAACCGTATCTGTACAGAATCTTGATTACCCCTTGATTATATTATGCTAAACACCAATATAACAACCCTCATCTTTGGATTTCAGAGATGATGTTTAAACCTTAACATAGGCTCTAAAATCAAAGTGCTTCCACATACAACTTTGAAACTTCATATAAAGATGCATCTTGATGAGTTCTACACGCCACACCCATTTTTGTGTCACTTGGTCACTTATGACAAGCTTTCATTTATTCAAAACTGCACCTACAACCGCAAACTTCGGACAGCGGACGACGAGCTGGCTATGACAATACTTCGGCTTTTCTCCGAAAACAGCCAAGCTAAAAATGATTTAAAAGACCAATTCACTTCAATTAATTAATAAATAGTGATGACATGTTCCACAGCTAAATAAAACGAAAAATGAAGAAAAGCTGATAATCTTCTTGTAATAAGTGTCGATCACTTGGATGGACAGGTTGGCTCTCTTGCAAAGGTAGCCGCAGGACTGCAGGTCCTCTACACTGCCATAAAGCTTCCCTTTGCAATGGTCTCCTCTACCAGGTCTGAGGATGTCCTGTAGTGGGAAGGAGTGTACTGTAGCACGTGTCTGACAGGGGGAATGGCCCGACTGGCCAATCTTAAACATGTTTAACAGGTGGTGGTTCATGTGGTTTTAGCCTGTCATCAGCCTGAATATGTGGACCTGCCTCAGATCTTGAGAGCAGGTAGTAGGGGTCGTTTCTGTTGGATCCATACAACTGATAACAACTTGTTAGGTGTATAAACAATTCATTGCAACACCCACAAATAAATCAGCAATTTCTACCACTTCCCTGGTATCGCAATTTCAGCTCTGCCTCAAATTCCTTGAACACCAACTCATTCTGACGATGTTCTAAATCTTTAGTTTCATGGAAACTTTCTGGCTCTTTAAAGCCCCGGTGAATCACAAAGGCGTTGTTCATCACGGCGAAGCTGTATCCCAACATGTGCATCTCGCAAATCTGCAACATATTTGTAACAAAAGTCTCGTCCTGAGGAAAACTGGGCTTTATGCATGTGCAGTAAGCACAGGCTAATCTGGGACAACTATTTCTGCCTAGATTGAATTTTCATTTCGAAGAGAGTTCCTTTAATGAAAATTCAATAAAAGCGGACAATGTCGTCCCTGATTAGCCTGTCTGGACTGTATTATGTAATACCTCAAAGACCAAACTTCTGGGCTCTGCACTTTAATAGCAGAATGCTTTTTTTAAGGTTTTTACTTTATACATTTAATGGAAACAAGTCACTCCACTAGAGAGGCATGTTTGGACCCCAAGGGCATGATGAGAACAAATTTGTAAGAGGACAACCATACAATATTAAAACCCCAAAACTGGGCCCTGATATTGCAGACAAACATATTTTTTAAAGTTTATACCACCATAATGTAACGGATACAAGTAATTCCCAGGACTGGGCCATTTTTTCTCTACTAACATAATTTGACCAAATTTGATAGAGGATTAAGAGAAAAAGATTTTTTAAGTTTTACAAAATAAATATAATGGATACAAGTAACCCCCATTACAGGGCTATTTTTACTACAGGGGCATTAGGTATTTGAACAAACTTTGTAAAGGGCCACCATGTTACATGCCACATATTGTCCTTGGAGCATGGCCTTTTTCGACTTTTGGGACAAGATTTGACCAAACTTAGTAATGGAACACTAGACGATGTTACACAACAAATATATTAAACCCCTGACTCTTGTAGTTTCAGATGCAAAAATTAAATATCCATTTTTAGCCCTGGGAGACCGACAAAATTATTATACAACATACCAGAAATATTGAAACGACTTTGACAGAGGGTCATCCAAGATCTTTCATCTAAAGTTTTAATAAAATGTGATCGTAAAAAGAAAAAGTGTAGCCATGCACACATGACAGATGCTGGACATCACAGTATCCTAAAAACCCTCACATGAGCATAGTATATCTCAGCAGAACTAAAAATGATTGAAGTATAACGCACTGGTTTCACACATTGAAAGTAGCTTACATATATTTATCAAAGAAATATATATCTTGCGTACATTAAGATTGTTCAGACACTCAGATTTTACACTTTGAATTTCAATTAAGTTTTCCACAATAATTGAAAGATAAGAATAAGTCACTTTCAAGAGTTGGATATTGCAAGTTATGAGCATTCATATAAATCCTTTTGACTTACAATCTTACATGAGACTTCCAGGGCTGAAATTTTAAGTGTCCTTTGACACATATTTTTAACTGGTAGTAAATAAATCCCAAACTCATGTTAATGCCTTCAATAGTATGTCATGTTTTAATAGTACATTACATATACCTGACTAAATCTGTTGAATCCATACTGTTTGAATCTCCCATCATACAATGGCATGTCTTGTTTTCTGGCAATGAAGAACGGTTCCCAAGGTCTCTCAAACACAGCATTATATCCAATATCCAAAAAACTGATGGAAGGTAACTTTTCCCATAAATCATAATCCGTGTTGGAATGGCAGTCTCTACATGCAAATTGATAAAAAGGCCGTACTAAATTTCTTTTCCAGTGATCCAAAAGTTTACCTTTATTAAACACAGACACGGGTGCTGAAGACTCAAAGGCAGGTAAAACAAAAGCCACCTTGGATGACATATCCGAAAGCAAACTCTGGCGTCGTTTAACAAACTGTTCAAACTGTGAATGCAGGTTTACAGAAGGTATCATATCAATATCTAATGACAAAATATAAGGCGTTTTCGCAAATGTTATAGCAATGTTTCTAAGCACGTTATGAGGGTAGGGAACCTTACTTTTAAAGTTACTGCTATCATTTCGTATCAAATGCTCAGGTTCCATTTCACATTCAAAATTCCAGACATTTGAAGGTTTTACTTCAATAGAAATAGACACTGGATATGCAATATGAAATGAAACAAACTTAGATATATTTTCAAAACAGTGTTTGTAATACAGCAAATTCTCCAACAAATCCGTTATATCTTGCCCATGATGAGTGAACACTGTCACAGAAACTGGTCCCGTCCATACAGCCATCAGATCTGTCAGATAATGCAAATGATTGGCCGTAGCATGCATGCAGATTGTCAAAACATGAGATCCATTTCCTGACATTGAGCGTGACAATATATTTTGTACAAATACATATTCCTTAGTAGAATCCAAGTAATTAGTTTTCAACACCTTCTTTATTAGTCTCAACCTATCGGCTTGTATACCCTGCAAGGCTGTTTCACTTTGCTCCTTCCGGCCAGACAGTACCACGTTTAGTTGTTGGTCAATCACTTCTAACCTCCACTTCTGGAGGATTTCAAAGAGGACAATGATTCCAACAACACCAAGCAACATCACCATGTACTTCAATCTGCAGCGTTTCCTCATAATGTTTCCAGTTACGATAAATCTGTAATGAGACAATCAGAAACATGAGAGCAATAACAGAGTTTTTTACCCATCATTTTTGGAATGGGGCCGGGTCGTTTTGGACTGGGAAAACTTATTGTATTGCTTTGACTAAACTTGGGAAATTGATATTGCTGTTTTTGCTTAATAATACCTTAACATTGAAAATACAATGTAAAAGTGATTTCAATATTACATTTACTAAGATTCAACTTAGAGAACTTGATGGGACTGGGAGATGAACTAAATGTTGATACTCATTAAAAACTATTGGAAACCTACAATTAGGTATTTTATAAATCCCATTTAGAAAAATATGTACTTTTATCAATTAGTAATGGGCCCAACTACCGGACTTAAATTCAAGCAAAAAAATACTGCGTACTTTTGTTTATATAATGCTTCAAACTGTATTCATGGGTGAAAGTTGAAAACATATTAAAATGGAAAATTTTGCTGGGGGTAAAGGGGGACTTTCATCTAATGTGTATTACATTTGTTTTATATCATGCAATGTAGAATACCTGACCCTGAATTTAAAAAGATAAATAATTTTTTTAATTTAATTTTAGCAAACATTTCAAGGGGCATATATCTATGGTACTTCAATGGTACCATACAAACATCCAATGACATTTTGCTCCATGAACCAGTTCCATTAAGCTTCAACTCCAAATATTGGGCACATCTATGAAATTATTTTCATACTGAACTGCATAATTATGGTAGTCAATAATATACAAGCACATCAATGTACATGTATTTCCAGTACTAGCAGTGTTATATCCCAACAAATCAAATCAGCACCCTCAGTGCTACCGTGCGACCAAAGTTTTGCAGCATGTCTGCCAACATGCCTTTGCAAAGGACAATTAGAGCCTTGTGCCCTTAACTCTTTCAGTGCTAGAACCGAATTTTGAATGCCTTTGCAAACAGTTTGGATCCAGATGAGACGCCACGTCTCATCAGGATCCAAACTGTTTGCTATTCTGATAGTATTCTTTGAAAAAAAATCGAAGAAAATGCTAATTTTAGAAATTCAGCAGACAACATTTTAGAAGACAACAAATTTCCTAGCATGCAAAGGGTTAAATCACTTGCTTACCTACATTTGTATTTGTGTTGAGCTTTGATGACATACCAATTTAAGACAAATTTTTAAAAAACCGTTTCCACAAGCCTGTTCAAAGTTAATAAGCACCTCATTCCGTTGCATTCAGACTTACGGTATTAAAAGACTAACATTTTTTACTGATTAAACATTTTATAGCCAGATGCAACTTTGTAAAGAGGAAACAGTTTATAATGAGTGTACAGTGACATTAATTTAAATATATACATATAGCATACATGTATGTTAAGCAATTTGTGATTAATTTGAAAAAAAAAGAAGCATTCATATCCATAGAATGGGCCTTCTTAATAAATACATATAAATATTTGAAGTGAAACGATTAAAAACACACATGTTTTATATGTAATTCTACACTTAAATGTTTATTCTTGGAAATAACAGCAAAACTGCATTTAAATCAGCAATATTAAACAAAATACTGGCAAGAATAAGCTCCCTGTAGTCATCTGTATCATGTACAAAGTTTCTTATAATATCGGCCTATCCCTTTTGTTGCCAAGATTTGTTACTATGCCAACGTGTTTGTTCTATAAATTAAGTAGTTGTTAAATGGAAAAACAAAACACTTGCTCATGTTGTTAATAAAATATTTGTACATTATTTTTTGTACAAATAAGCGGCTTATAAAACATTTGATAAACCTTTTAATAAACCATAAACAAAACAAGGGCTGTTTGTAAAACATGCATGCTCCCCATATGGGCTGTCAGTTGTAGTGGCAGCCATTGTGTGAATACGTTTTTTGTCACTGTGACCTTGACCTTTGACCTAGTGAGCTGAAAATCAATAGGGGTCATCTGCCAGTCATGATCAATGTTCCTATAAAGTTTCATGATCCTAGGCCTAATTATTCTTGAGTTATCATCAGGAAACCATTTTACTGTTTCGAGTCACTGTGACCTTGACCTTTGACCTAGTGACCTGTAAATTAATAGAGGTCATCTGCCAGTCATGATCAATGTACCTATGAAGTTTCATGATCCTAGGTGTAAGCATTCTTGAGTTATAATCCGGAAACCATTTTACTATTTCGAGTCACTGAGACCTTGACCTTTGACCTAGTGACATGAAAATCAATAGGGGTCAATTGCCAGTCATGATCAATGTTCCTATGAAGTTTCATGATCCTAGGCGTAAGCATTCTTGAGTTATCATCCGGAAACCATTTTACTGTTTTGAGTCACCTTGACCTTTGACCTAGTGACCTGAAAATCTATAGGGTTCATTTGCCAGTCATGATCAATGTACCTATGAAGTTTCATGATCCTAGGCGTAAGCAGTCTTGAGTTATCCTCAGGAAACAATTTTACGATTTCAAGTCACTGTGACCTTGACCTTTGACCTAGTGACCTGAAAATCAATAGGGATCATCTGCCAGTCATGATCAATGTACCTCTGAAGTTTTATGATCCTAGGCCTAAGCATTTTTGAGTTATCATTCCTTAACCATTTTACTATTTCAAGTCACTGCGACCTTGACCTTTGACCCAGTGACCTGAAAATCGATAGGGATCATCTGCCAGTCATGATCAATGACCCTATGAAGTTTCATGATCCTAGGCCTAAGAGTTCTTGAGTTATCATCCGGAAACCATCTCGTGGACAGACCGACTGACGGACAGACGGACATGTGCAAAACAATATACCCCCTCTTCTTCGAAGGGGGGCATAAAAATACAATAATTTGTTTCTTAATTAACAAGAGCACAGCATAACGGTTGCAACGCTCGGCTGCGGGTGCAGTTTTGAATAAATGAAAGCTTGACAGATTTTTTTTTTTTTTTAGAAGTCACAGTGACCTTGACCTTTGACCTAGTGACCCAAAAATGGGTGTGGCATGTAGAACTCATCAAGGTGCAGCTACATATGAAGTTTCAAAGTTGTATGTGGAAGCACTTTGATTTTAGAGCCAATGTTCAAAACCTTGACAAAATGTTAAGCTTTTAGCACGACACGGACGACGGCACGACAAGCTGGCTATGACAATACCTCAGGTTTGGTCCGCAAACAGCAGAGCTAAAAATCATAGTAAATATGACCTACTTTCTAATGAAAACCAGATAAAAAAGAATCAGCATTATTTTCATAAATAAACACTAAATAAATAAAAACTTCTCAAAACTTTAAGAGTTTTTTTTCAAGTGGACTCCTCAAAGTCACGATAAAATGACGAGGCCAAATAATATGGGAATAAAGGATAGTAGTGTTCACACTTTAATTTCATCATTAACATTCTCAGGCTTCATTGGTCATTGTCGCCTTTTTGTCGGCTAGGGTACTACTGTCCCAAATCTGATGTCCTAAAACACAATATGGAAAAACAGTTGTTTTTTTCCACCATTTTGGGAATGGGGCTGGGTTCATTTGGATTGGGAAAATTTGCAGCGTTTTGACTCAAATTGGGAAATTAGTGTAACTGGTGTTGTTGTTTTACTAAAAAAATGCTTCAAAATAGAGAATACAAATGTTATACATGTTATATGGATGGGAGATGAACAAAATATTGAGATCTCAAAAACAAACTTTGGGAACTTTGGGACTTTGGAATTTTTAGCTCCCATTTTGGAAAAATTATATTCTTTTCTCAATTGCAAATGGGGCGGATTACCGGACCCGATTTTGAATGAAAACAAGATGCGTTTGTGAAACACAATGTCCCCCTATATGACGTTTGACTTTGAAGGATGACCTTGACCTTGTGAAGGATGACCTTGACCTTGGCCTTTCACCACTCAAAATGTGCAGCTCCATGAGATACACATGCGTGCCAAATAACAAGTTGCTATATTCAATATTGCAAAAGTATTCATAAAATAAGCGATTTGGGCCACATATATTTGACCTCTGACCTTGAAGGATGACCTTGACCTTTCACCACTCAAAATGTGCAGCTCCATGAGATGCACATGCATGCCAAATATCAAGTTGCTATCTTCAATATTGCAAAAGTATTTATAAAATAAGCGATTTTGGCCACATATATTTGACCTCTGACCTTGAATGATGACCTTGACCTTTCACCACTCAAAATGTGCAGCTCCATGAGATACACATGCATGCCAAATATCAAGTTGCTATATTCAATATAGCAAAAGTTATTGCAAAATGTTAAAGTTGGCGCAAACAGACCAACCAACCAACCAACCAACAGAACAACCAATCAACCAACAGACAGGGCAAAAACAATATGTCCCCCACTACTATAGTGGGGGACATAAAAAAACACTGAATAAGAAACATAATTCTCTTTGAACAAAACTTGCTTCAAGATTCTTTTTTTGGTATGAGTTTCGATAATATAGAGGTCATTTTATAAAATATTATAGTGACAAAAATATGAACATAATTAATTAGAAAATAATAGCCGACAACGACCAATTTAGGGTTAGAATTCCTTGGTATGTTTTAGTATATTTCCTATTGCCTGGGTTACTTTAAAGTATAATTAAGAGTACCCAGGGTACATTTAAGTAGTAGCGGAGGTCATGACTATGACCAATCAAGCTATTATAAGTACAGGAATTAATTCAATCTGGGAGTTCTACACTGTATTTTTTTCAATCTACATGTAATTTCACTCTGAGAGTTGTAAACTGTAGTTTTTCATTCTGTATTTCATGGTTTCTAAATACTGTTCTTAAGTTCAAAGGGAAATTTCATTTAAATATGAAATATGTTGCAGTTTATTTAACCGAGGATATTTTATAGCAACACCCATGATGCTATTATCACAACTCAATATTTTTGTTATCAGTATCATTAGAAATGACCGAGTTGGTTCATAATACAATAATTATTGCCAGTGGTTCGATTCCAGGTGGGGTTAACTTTTTTTTATACTTTATTTTCTTTCTTTAATTTCATTCTTGTTTTATACTGGAGCCCTTTAGTCCTGTTGTTTACATTTATACATTTAAAGCATTTAATCACAAACTTCAAAACATGCCGAAATCTGTGAACAAGTACTTTTCAGTTATTAATGATTAAGGTTGAGCTTGATTCTGTATGGTATTACAGTGCTCCAGCTAGGATTTGAAAGGGCAGGGGGGCTTTTCTGTCAAAAGGGCACTTTGGATGCGCAGTATTTTGTCAAAAGGGCATTTACGAGCGCGCGGGTGTTTCTGGAATGCTTCCTCTTGCGTGTTAATTTATATGTTATTAATAATTGTTAGAATATATTATTCCCATTATTATTAAACAATTCAAATATAACATATACAATGAAAATAAATTAATTACAATGTATTGTAAAAAGAGGCTATTAATCATCATATGTAAAAAATATATAAATTTTTTTTTTTTCAGGGCAGGGGGGTCCTAGGTAAGGGCAGGGCGGAATTTCCGGAGGTCAGGGAGGGGCGCCCTTCAATTTAGGCCTAGCTGGAGCACTGGTATAATGTTTGTGATTAAATATTGTTTTTTATTATTGTCTTTTGGTAAGCTGTTGTGATCCCAGTTAAGTTTGAAAACAATTTTTAATAGTTATGCATATTTTTAACAATCTATGTACAGGTACTTTGGTTTTGCCTAATTGCTGTATTTATGAAATTTGACATAGACGTTAGGGATAGTTAAAACAAAAAATCTCTGTTAAAAGTGCGGTGACCCCCCCTTTTTATTTGTGTTTTATGATGACAATATGTAGATGAACATATTTGAGCAGTTTCGCAGAATTTTATGTGACAGAATTTTTAAAATTATATTTATGTGGTTACAATGGTAAACAAGAGCACCGCATTGCGGGTGCAGACCGCTCATCTATTTTTCATTTTGAAGGTGTAGGGACCTATCTCAATTTCAATCACAAAGATTGGAGTGGTGGAGTGGAGAGGGGTGTATAATGTGGGGTTGTGGTCATTTATTACATTATCTTCCAAAAATGCCCCCAAAAATGCAAAAAAAATATTAAAAAAATTCTTTGGGAGGGGGGGGGGGTATTTTTGGGTGGGATGGTTGGACGGTATTTCAAAAACAAAAATAAATAAATATTTGTGCTTTTTAACCATGTTTGAAAAAAGCAAAAGATGTGTTTTCAAACACAATGCCCCCTATTGCACCGCTTTGAAATTATTATTTATTTTTTTTTACCTTTGACCTTAAAGGATGACCTTAATCTTGAAGAATGACCGCGACCTTGAACATTAACCACTTAAAATGTGTAGCTTCATGAGAATGCCGCTTTGAATTTTTCTTTTTTTTTTACCTTGAAGGATGACCTTGACCTTGAACTTCCACCACTCAAAATGTGCAGCTTCATGATAACGCTGCTGTGATCTTTTTTTAAATTTTGTTTGACCTTTGACCTTGAAGGATGACCTTGACCTTAAAGGATGATCTTGACCTTTAACCTACACCACTTAAAATGTGCAGCTTCATGATAACGCCGCTTTGATTCATTTTTTTAACTTTGAAGGTTGACCTTGACCTTGAAGAATGACCTTGACCTTGAACTTCCAACACTTAGAATGAGCAGCTTCATGATAATGCTGCTTTGAAATTTTTTATTTGTTTTTTGACCCTTGACCTTGAAGGATGACCTTTACCTTGAAGGATGACCTTGAACTTCCACCACTCAAAATGTTTAGCTTCATGAAAACTCCGCTTTGATAAAAAAAAATTGACCTTGAAGGATGACCTTGACCTTGAACTTCCACCACTTAAAATGTGCAGCTTTATGAGATACACATGCATGCCAAATATCAAGTTGCTATCTTCAATATTAAAAAAGTTATGGCCAATGTTAAAGTTTTCTGACGGACAGACGCCATATATTTGCCATTTGACCTTGAAGGATGACCTTTACCTTTCACCACTCAAAATGTTCAGCTCCATGAGATACACATGCATGCCAAATATCAAGTTGCTATCTTCAATATTGAAAAAGTTATGGCCAATGTTAAAGTTTTCGGATTGTCAGACACCATAAATTTGACATTTAACCTTAAAGGATGACCTTGACCTTTCGCCACTCAAAATGTGCAGCTCCATGAGATACACATGCATGCCAAATATCAAGTTGCTATCTTAAAAAGTGAAAAAGTTATGGCCAATGTTAAAGTTTTTTGCGGACTCACATACTGACGGACAGTTCAACTGCTATATGCCACCCTACCGGGGGCATACAAATTATTTTTAGGGGGTGGGGGTAGGGAGGGGGGGGTATAGTGTGAGGGTGTGGTGATCATTTATAAGATGATCTTTAATTAAAAAATTAATAATGGGGGGGGGATTCGGGGTGGGGGGGATTCGTGGGGGATGGTTTGGACGGAGTCATTTGTGGGATCAGGTAAGAGTTGTTTTGTTAAAGTATCAATCAAATCTAATCATAAATAAGTTATGGCAATTTAAGCAAAATTTAATAATTTGACCTTGAGTCAAGGTCATTCAAAGGTCAAGGTAAAATTCAACTTGCCAGGTACAGTACCCTCATGATAGCATGAAAGTATTTAAAGTTTAAAAGCAATAGCCTCGTTACTTTAGAAGTAAAGTGAATCTAAACACAAAATGTAACCAAGTTACTTAGTCAAAAAAAGGCCATAATTTGGTAAAAATGACAACCATAGTTATGCAACTTGTCCTTTACTGTCCCCTTATGATAGTTTGCGAGTGTTCCAAGTAGAGGTATGAAAGCAATATCTATGATACTTTAGGGGTAAAGTGGACCAAAACACAAAACTTAACCAAATTATTAAGTATAAAGGGCCCATAATTCCGTAAAAATGACAGTCAGCTTTACATAACTTTGCCTGCACAGTCCCCTTACGATAGTTAGTAAGTGTTGCAAGTATGAAAGCAATGGCTTTGATACTTTAGGAAAAAAGTGGACCAAAACACAAAACTTAACCAAATTTTCAATTTTCTAAGTATAAAAAGGGCACATAATTCCGTCAAAATGCCAGTCAGAGTTACATAACTTTGCCTGCACAGTCCCCTTACGATAGTTAGTATGTGTTGCAAGTATGAAAGTAATGGCTTTGATACTTTAGGAGAAAAGTGGACATTAACACAAAACTTACCAAATTTTCAATTTTCTAAGTATAAAAAGGGCACATAATTCTGTCAAAATAACAGTCAGAGTTACATAACTTTGCCTGCACCGTCCCCTTATGATAGTTAGTAAGTGTTGCAAGTATGAAAGCAATAGCTTTGATACTTAAGGAATAAAATGGACCTAAACACAAAACTTAACCAATATTTTCAATTTTCTAAGTATAAAAAGGGAACAGAATTCTGTCAAAATACAAGCCAGAATTATCTAACTTTGCCTGCCCAGTCCCCTCATGATAGTAAGTAAGTGTACCAAGTTTGAATGTAATAGCATTGATACTTAATGAGAAAAGTGTACCTAAACGCAAAACTTAATCAGACGCCGACGCCAAGGTGATGACAATAGCTCTTTTTTTTTTTTTTTAATAGATGAGCTAAAAATTGACGTTTTTTGGGGTGACATATTAAAATTATAAAAAATAAATTTCTTAGAATTTAACTTGTGTACTCCATTTTATTGGTAGTGTGTGGTTTAATTAAATGGTATATGATGTATCTTAGCTTATATTATATCTAAATGTTGCCAATTTCATATGTTATTAATCAATTTTACGCAATTCGAGATTTTTCAGTTTTATTGAAAAAGTACATATTATATAATGGTGAAGGCTCGGCTGCAAAAGCTTGTCAGAAATTAATATTATTTTTTTTTAGAGGTCACAGTGACCTTGACCTTTGACCTAGTGACCCAAAAATGGGTGTGGCGTGTAGAACTCATAAAGGTGCATCTACATATGAAGTTTCAAAGTTGTAGGTGGAAGAACTTTGATTTTAGAGCCCATGTTAAAGTTTTATATAAGAGGTCACAGTGACCTTGACCTTTGACCTAGTGACCCAAAAATGCGTGTGGCGTGAAGAACTCATCAAGGAACATCTACATATGAAGTTTCAAAGTTGTAGGTGGAAGCACTTTGATATTAGAGCCAATATTAAGGTTTAAGCACGACGCCTACGGCGGACAGCTGACAACGAGCTGGCTATGACAATACCTCAGGTTTTCTCCGAAAACAGCCGTGGACAACGTGAATTTCATGCATAATTCCATCAAAACATTTATTTGACTCGTAAAGTGTTTAAACAAATTACTGTTAATTTATAACGCAACGGTTAATATTTGTTGAAATCTCAAATGGGAATACAGTCGAAACTGACCTAACGGCCACCTGAATTTACCGGTCACCTGCAGACAACGGTCAGTCTGGAATCCCCCCGACGAAAAACACTCTATATTACACCTGAATTTAACGGCCACCTGTCCATAACGGCCAACGGCCACTATTTTCAACTCCGAAATTCATGTTTGAACTGAAAAAATCAACGGTCACGCGTCAGTCGTCTCGAGTCGCAAAAATGAAAAACACTGCACATCATTTGTCCGTCTATTTTGCGGTTAAAGCGTTTGATAGCGGTAATTTCCTTTGATATTATAAAAGCGGCCCGCTGCAAGTAAACAAATAATAAGGTGTTGAGAAGGTTTGTTTTCCGGGAATAATTGTGGGGGTTTCTTCAACAGAAAATATGTCAGAGTTTTTGACATGTTTAAAGTAATAATCGCTAATTATATGACCGCTAATTAGTACATTGTACTAACATCATTGAGTATCGATTTTAAAATAACATTTTCGGAT
Organism: Dreissena polymorpha; assembly: GCF_020536995.1. Lineage (NCBI taxonomy): Eukaryota > Metazoa > Mollusca > Bivalvia > Myida > Dreissenidae > Dreissena > Dreissena polymorpha. The sequence continues at coordinate 74,328,777 of NC_068357.1, read as the reverse complement.
CATTCTTTAAAAGAGCTTTCTAGCGTTCACAACACTTTTAAAAGCAATCGGAATAATAAATCATGGAATAACAATAAGTGGTAAACTTAAGTTCCTCCCATTAGAGGAGCGAGTCAAGTGTTTGAAACTATTTGCATCTGGAAAAAGTTTGCGTGTAATTGCAATTGAGCTCTGTGTTGGACATACGCAAATTAAGAGTGTGCTTAAGCGTAAGCGAGAAATTATGGAGAAGTATGAATCGAATGCAAATGTGAGTTTGAAGCGTTGTATTTTGTATGAGGTTGTTGAATTAAAATGCTTTTTGTGTGATGTTTGCGTACGAATAAATTTTAACAAACGTTTTGCGTCGTTTTCTTTTAATAAGAACGGTACAATATCGCCGTACTATCGGTTTATGAAAGCAAATCCCTTTTTAGACTTGTCAACAGCACGTCACAAGTTTTATTTACTGAATGATCGAGATGCATGAGAAAACAATAACACTTACGTTGATAAGTTCATTGCTTTAGTTTAATAACAATATGAAATTAAATCAATCTATAAGATGTTATTATGTATTATTCAATGTAAGTAAATTCTGTTATCATGCATAGTTAACACAGTATGCAAACGACTGGGTGGGGGTAACGAGGAAGCACTACTACCAACTGACAAACCATCTTAAAATTGTGATCCGAATTCAACGGTCACCTGTGGACAATGGTCACTTTGGCCATTTCACTTGACTGACCGCTGAATTCAGGTTTGACTGTAATTAAATTTGTAATTCAAAACCCATTCCTGTAATGCGATGTTAACGCGTTTTTAATCCGAAACACACTTCCGAATGTAAATGTTACCGCAACATTAAATATTTTTGCTTCAAATTAGCAGTGAAAATTTATTTTGTGTCAAATCTTTTTCTCAATTAAAAAGAGAGAGAAAATTATGCAGCATGTACAACGTCGCGTCATTTGCATACAAAAGCGTGCGTGTATTGAGAGTTTTAACAAGCACGCAACAGGTCAGGGGATTGAGGCTTATTCAGAGGCAATATTTCATCAAATCTTTAAATAGTCACCTAACAAATGGCAAGGTTTGTGTTGAAGAAATAATTGAGAGCTTTTATCGTAAATATTTACCAGAAAGTGATTGATAAAAACGGAATAAACGGGATTATCGGATAATAAATAGAAAGTAGTAAGTATACAGTAATAGAGTCGGGTTGAAACGGATGTATTGGGGAATCGTTCGAGTCTGGATTTTACTATCTGTGCGGGAAAGTTTGAAAACAATTAAGCAATAAAAAAAATGTATTTAAATGACTGGGGGATTTTTTTGAAGAGTCATAGCGCACCAAATGACATCTTTTGACGCTGTTTTTCTTTGTGTTATAATGCACCACAGAACGTGAATTGTCACGTTAAATTAAAAAAAATCAACGTCTGGAGGGGACACCCCTCCCGAACCACCCCTAGCAGCCCCGAGGCGCCTGACAAAAATCCTGTGGAAAGCACTTTACTAGTAAAGAGATTTCAACATACATGCAAAGACAGTTCAATTTGCATAATATGCAGGGTTTTTCCCTATGTATGCTTCATGTAAATTGTATTAATATTGTCATTTAATGTAAAAGAAAATCACCAAAAAATTAAAAAATTGTAATGTATTACGCTTTTTAGGGCTTTAATTGTTTTATAATTGATTAAATGCACCTCTAACACTATCTATCGCTGATAAAAAATAACACTATCCACACAAACAGCTACAAGCATAATGAAATTAATACATTTTTATTATTTTTGAAACATCATTTATTAAAGTCTCACTATCAGAAAGAATACGGCAAATTTATTGTTTTGTTATGTGGAATTGTCAGTATTTAGTCATCCGATCACGTTTACTCTATATGCTTATAACTACATGGTATTTTATGATGAGGAAATTTGATTTGTGAATATACATCTATTTGGTACTAATTTGATATATTTGCATTATATTTTAATAGTTTTAATGTTTATTTCGGTCTTATTACCAATTTATTGACTTAACAAGAGCCCTTTATACATGTTTTACGTTGCTGTAACCAGTGTTTTTGCCAACCAGTGAGTGTGCATGCGCAGAAAATCCCGAATGTAGTCAATAACATTCAACTGATCTATAAAATGACATGCTCACAGGCACAGCTTGATAAAAATGTACTTTCCAAATTATTGTCACCGGTTCTAACAAGGTTACAGTTTACACATGAAATATATGTCAACTGTTCAATATTCAAACCAGAACCCTAAAAGATGATCTGATACAATTGTTTTTATATCTTATTCTTATGGGTACCCTATTCTTATCGATGAAATGCCAAAATGTCAAAATCAGGTTCGAAATGGTGTACAGTCGGTCCGGTAGTTCCGGATCACTAGCGTAAATAATGGTGTTAATATTTTTAAAAGAAAGCAATTGCTTTCAAAATACTTGGATTGTTGAGGCAAAATATTTCATCTTTCAGGCCATATTAATTTATTAATACTTACCAATACATTTCTAATGCCAATTAGAACTTATTCACTTGCATTAAGTCGGCTAGTTCTGAATCAAGTGCGGTAATTTCGGATCACTCGGACTATTGGGAAGATGTAGGTCAGGGATCATCTCAAAACTTATTTTGACTGTCAACAATTATTTTGACTGTCAAAAAAATGATGCATGTATTAAATAAAACATCAGATAAGTTCGTTTGTTTCAGTTTAATAACTGTCTGACAATTTAATAACATTATAGTGTGTACACAGGAGAATAAAGCTGTTGGAAAGTAGATATGTTTTGATTTGAAATGGATTCCTCTGTATTATTTGTTATATAAAACAAACACAAATTCTCAATACAAGCAATTCATTGATAAACTCAAGATATCTTCTTGGGAAATAACATAATATGATAACATTTAACAGCAATAGAATCACAATAATGTACAAACTGTATGAAAATATTACATATATGCTTATGACTAGAACATTTTATGTATGACAGTATGACTAGAAAATATTTTTATAGCTAAGGTCCTAAAAAATACAAAACTTTATATAAATGTATTTATAACAAGAGATGTGTTTGTCAGGAACACAATGCCCCCTATTGCGACGCTTTGATTTTTTTATCATTTGGCAGGTACAGATAATTATCTCCCTTTAAAGCTTATTCCTTCCTTGGATTAGCTTCTTTGACCTTGAACGATGACCTTTACCTTTCACCACTCAAAATGTGCAGCTCCATGAGATACACATGCATGCCAAATATCAAGTTTCTATCTTAAATATTGCAAAAGTTATCAAAAAACTTTAACTAAGGTTAAAGTTTTGGGACAGAATGACATACAGGCCAAAAACAATATGCCCCGATTATTCGATCCGGGGGCATAAAAATGACAACTGAACATAAACAAGTACCTCTGGAATGCATTTGCTAATTATAGGATCACAATAATGTAAAAATATATAAAAGCATCCATAAAAAGTATAACATACACCAGTGCCTCTGGAATAAATTTGCTTAAGAAATGGAAAACAATACAAGATATCAAGTTACTTTTTTGGTAAATACTATAGTATGATAACATGTAACAATAATAGGATCCCAATAATGTAAAAATAATGGAATAAAAGTATAAAAAAAAACATAAACCAGTACCTCTGGGATAAAAATGGTAAAGAAATGGAAGACAATACTAGATATCAAGTGAATTTTTTGGTAAATAACATAGTATGGCAACATTTTACAATAATAGGATCACAATAATGTACAAATATATAAAAGTATCCGCTTTAGCCTCTTTGCCAATGACTGTGCAGAGCACCCGTGCTTTTTAGGACCCATCAGTCCAACTTGACAACTATCTGAAATGCAAAATCACAGCATAAATACACATTAAAAATAGAATAAATATTTAAAATATAACCAATCTCCTTCCAGCACTAATAACATCTTACCATTATTTATTAATCCATATATTTTTCTATAGTACAGTTTTTAGCACTCCGCTGGTTTTTTATCACTCCGCTATTATACCTTTAAATGTTATAACTTATTACTTAACACATAAACATACAAACAAACCAAAGATGCATTCAACAAATGCTTACTGTATGTGTTAGCCTTGACCTTGTGACTTAGACCTAATGCCTCATAACTGGCATGCATAATAGATCTCAATCAGATGCAAGAACATATTAAGTTTGGAAAACCAGGTCCATAAAATTTCATTATATGAGCAATGTTAAAGTTTTAGGGCAGAAAGACAGACAGAATAAACAAAATTCAATCTTATTCTCTGTATTTCTCGACATTGAAGTCATAAAATAGTATTATAATTAAATAATTCCAATGAAACATTATATCATATTTATGAGAAACTAGGCACTTTTCCTTTCTGTATACAAAAACTTTTGTGGTAGCTTGAGCTTTAAAATATTACTAACCAGGGCCGTACCCAGGATTTTTTTACAGGGGGGGCCCAACCGGGGAGGGTTTGGGAGGGGTCCCCCCTCCATATATATATACTTTTATTTATTTGGCGCTTTGCAAGGTGAATTTTAATGCTTATAAAAAACGTATTTTGTGATATGAATTAATGGAAAATAACAAGTAAATCAGCACATTTCGGAAGTCTTAAGCTTTAAACATTGGTGTGAATTCACAACAATATTAAAAGCTTTAGATTTCCGAAACTAACAGGTTGAAACTGACGATTACCCACATCAACTCTCAAATTGCTTCCATCATTTTTTTCACAAATCAATAACGTCACAGTTTTTTTTAAATCTGATTTTTTGGGAAAGACCTTGCCATTTTTGAGGAAAAAATTGCGCGAAACGCCTAATTTTTGGGTGAAATAATGAAAGTCTTAAATAATCAATTTAACATATTTTACCGTTATCAAACAAATTCAAGGAAAGAGATAATTTAATTATACAATAGTTTTCTACACTGGATCAGGTTAACTTATATAATGAGATCGATTTGTTGTTTCAATTTTCATTTTTTTACCAATGAGCCATTAATAAGTTGATATTACTCAATTCTCGGTACTCAATTATTTTAAAAACTGAATTCTGCCAAACTTTATCTGTTGCTCGGCAAATTTATTAATCTGTTTTTCTTTTAAACAAACATGGTAACTATCTCATCGTAGTCTTTTTCAGTGATTTCCTTTCAAAAATTATAAAATTATAAATACTCAGTTTTAATACCTTTGTCAGTGTTTTTGTTCCGGTTCAAATTCAGGGCCCTATTCTCAATGCAAAAAGTATATATTGGGACTTAAAAATTCCCAATAAAATGTTAAAAAAACAATTAAACTTTTAGAAGGGACAAACATGTCTAGGGCCTTTTCACAGAATGAAAAAAACTTGCGTCGGCAATTATCAGAGCATAGTCTACGAACTCCTGTAGCAGTTGCTTCCATTCGCTGCACGTATCAAAATACATGTTACATCAACCATCGATAGATGAAGCATTCATGATCACAATGGGGGTCTGATCGGGGATGTGTACAAAGCGATAAGAAAACATTGCCTAGAGGCTTATCTCGATTGGCGAGCGTTTATCCCCTTGTTTATCAGGGGCAATAAAACATAGATGCTCTTTTGTTTTGAGGGAAAGCGTACTGTGGGCCCTTGCACGAGAAAAAAAATTGCAGTGGGCCGATTATTAAAAAAAAATCATAGTTCGACAGCAAGCTGGGGGGGCCCGGGCCCCTGGGCCCATGGCCTGGGTACGGGCCTGCTAACACAGTATTTAAACAATAATAAACTGTTTTGAGATTTTCCCCAATCAGCTGATCCGCAACTGACATGTACACGAGGTGCAATTTCCATGCTTTTATTTCCATAAATCATAAACATATACTAAAATCACTCACAGGAATTTAAAAATACTAATAAATAAACAAATTCATGCCAAATGTACAAGCATTTACCAAGGAAATGTGCTTCTAAATCGTCTTTTAATTGTTGACGCGTGTTAAAGATAGACGGTGCGACGGTAAAATGACACGACTGTGATAGTTACCAAAGTGTGATTTTCAATGAAAACACCGTTGAAATAAGAAGCAAAACTGTGTTATTGCTAGAAATTGATCACATTTTCCAAAAATCACAGTTATATTGATATGGCAATATCTTTTAGACTAATATTTTAATTAAATCATAGAGTTGATTCGGAATTACCCGAGATCCGGAACTACCCGATCGACTGTAGTGATGATGGCAATACAATCATGAAACAAAAACAAGCTCACATACAGTGTAAATGCAGATGTTTCTACGCAGTCTATAAATACTTTAAGACATTGTTATGCACTTAATATAATTTCAGTTTACGATGCCGCGTTTGTTTAAGTTACATAAAATGATAAATATGAAATTATTCCCTATTAACCTCCATATTGAAGAAACCATACAGGGTTACAATACACTTTATGTTTGGTCCACGGGTATACAAATAACACTCTGGATCAGCACATAATTCCATATTCCGAGATGGCCATAATGTATCAGTTTTGAACATAGCCATTATTATAAAAGAAGAAGAAGAAGCCGATGTATCACGATTGTACAAATAAGTCAAATCGCTCACACAATTAATAAAATATGCATTAAGACATATTCACATCTCTCACATATACAGTTATTATCGAGTATCTTTCAAGCGAATCCGGGTCGTTTCGCCCTAAATCCCGTTCGCCCCCGAGTCGTTTCGCCCCCCGAGTCGTTTCGCCCTGGGTCGTTTCGCCCTTATTCCTGGGTCGTTTCGCCCTTATTTTTATACGTATAGCGATATTAAAGGATTTATCTTAGGCTTGTCAGAAGCTGAATGGGATATTGTTTAATACAGTATTATATTATCTTAATTACTGTTTATTTTGTCTTTTGAAATAAAACAAAGTACAATGTTATTTATATTGCATATATTTTGATAGCTCTAATATGAATAATAAGAATACACATGTATAAACAAAACATTCAATACAATGTCGAAGCACACATACACAATAATTTGACATACATTTTATTTTATCTAACATAAAACAACTGAGAAAATCACATCGAAATACAGATTTCATTTTATATTTATTAATAAACAAAACATTAAATCCAGTGTCGAAGCACACATACACACTAATTTGACATACATCTTATTTTACCTAACATAAAATAACTTAGCAAATCACATCAAAATTACATTGAACACAATGTGGTAGAATACACACACAATCAGTTGATATAAACTTTGTATTTTACAACAGTTTTTTTTTAGTTTTGCTTATTTTAATGTCCGTAACAGACTTCATCGTCTGTTTGATAACACTATCCACTTCACTCCCCAGACAATCCGACAACTAAGTCTGCCGTCATGTTGTCGGACGGCCCGTACAATCTGGACACGGACTTTAAGAAATGTGTTGTGGTTACTCCATTCCCCATGTATTTGTCCCACAGGGATTGTATCTTTTCCTCCAACTTGGTGCATTTGGTTTCGACATCACGATCCAGGTCGTCGGCAGCTACTGTGATAGCGACGATCTCTGCCTCAGTCATCAAGGTTGGTACAAGAACGTAGATGGAGCAGCCACCATATCTAACGGTAGTATTCAGCTTGTGGTGCCAACCTGAAATAAGGTGATACTCCTTGGCTGATATACCTAAACAGAAGATCCTGATATACACTGATAAGACCCGGTTTTCCATATGCACTACGCATTTTGAAAGTCTATGTAGAGCTCTATTTCCGCGTTCATGTTTTTTTTTATTATTTGTATTCTAATTTCTTTTTAATTGTTATAAATTTTGTATAAGCTTATATTTTTTACTTTAAATGAGCTATGAAAGATATTGAAAACAGCTCTCTCCTAATCAGTAACAATACCGTATTTCTCAACACTAAAATTACAATAAACAGATAATCTGTCAGTCATTCAGAGCTGATGAGGGTACTGATTATCGAGGAGTAGATAAGGCTATTACTGATAGGGGTTGTATAGAGATAAGGCTGTAGTATGGAATACTTAAATAAATAAAAATTTTAATTTGTTAATGCTTTACAATTTAATATTTAAATAATTAATGTATAACCGTAACTCAACAAATTTTAAAAATGTTGGTAAATTTTATTAAAGTATTAAATAAATAAACATTTGATTTTTGTAAAAATTGTATGATTGAGAATTATTGTAAAATTAATCATTTTTTCGTACAACCAAATACATGTAGGTATAGTAAACATATATGCGCGGTTTACGTTTTTTTCCTATAATTGTGTGCGCAATAAGTTTTCCATACGTAACGGGATCTTCGTTAATTGTTTTATGACAAATTATTAACTTTTTAATAATTAATAGTTATTTATAAATATGTGCATGCATTATTTCTTTGTTTATTGATTATATTTTCTATTTACTATTTGTTCATGTATTAAATATTTCTACAACTTCATAAATTTCAAGCATGATTTGAACTTCCAAATTGAAAATGTGTTTACAAAATGAGTATTGCTTTGAAAAACCGGGTCTTAACGCAAGTGCGTGAACTTCTATCTTTAAAAAAATATATATAGATGTAAATCTCATTGTGTACTTATTGTAAAGCTTTGTAAATGTGTGTAAATATTGAAATAAATATTAAAAGAAAAGTATGTAGTATATATCAAAATAATAACAGTTTTACGAATTGCGTTAAGACCCGGTTTCCATATGCACTACGCATTTTGTAAGCATATTTTCCATTTTAAAGTCACATCATACATTTAATTCATGAAGATGTTACAATCTTTAATACATGAACTAATAATAAAGAGAAGATAGAATCAATAAACAAATAAACATAAAGATGTAAAGGAAAATTACAGTAACCAAATATCTTTCAGAGAATAAAATGGGCTGTTTACATCACCGACTTATTTAAATATTTACATCTTTTATACGTCAAAGAGTGTCAGCGCTTAAAGCGGGTATATACGATCTTATCAAATATTTAGTAATAAATATAAAATGTGTAAAAAACTTATTATACATATATTTCAATATAAACTAAAATAAAAGTTAAGAAGAACATGTGTCGAAAAATGCTAAATAAGCCAGATATTTAATTCTGAAATCGAAAAAGGCTGTACAGCCGAATTCGCCAGCATGTATATCATGCATGTACGATGTGAATCTAAATTTAGTTTAACGGTTCATTTGAAATTCCTGCAGCGATATCGATTCATACGACACATGAACACTTACAAAAAAGACGAATGCATCGGTTATTGTAGGAAAATAATTACGAATTATCTTCGTCACAATCGGCTCGGGGCGCTAATTTGTATTTGCTGTATTTTATGAAATTCGTCTTAAATGTATCATTTTTCTTGCAAATTGTGTGTTATTATAACATATTTGTATCAATATTTTACAATTCAGCACATATAAAAATCGTATATATCCGCTTTAAAGCTAATTGAAGTTGAAATATGGTAGAAATAATATTTGTTAATACCGCAAATCGAAGAATGGACAGGATTATTAATTATTAAACTATGGAAATTTTATTACATATAAAATTTTATGACAAACAGCGTATTTTATAACAACGACAACATGCAGACAAATAGCGCCGACACGAAATATACATAAAATAGATAAGCATCTCGTACCTGTATCACATGTCCGATGTTGCCATCTGTCACATAAATCACATGTGATGGCATGTTGGCGAGGTGAGACTATCCGATCACACGAAATACACAATTCGTCTGCCATAAGAACGTGTCGAAATATAAATTCACGAATGACGCTGCCATGGCCAAGTTGCTTTTTATATACACTTTCGGCGAATATCTTGAGATCAAAAGGTGCAAACTGGCTTAAAGTTTATAAAAACAATATCACACCTTTATAATGTCTCCTTTTGATGTTTCTTAGCTAGTAATTAGTCAATCATCTGATCACACGTCTTCCGATCTAAGTGTGTTTGATAATTGTTAAATTGGTCCCGAAATTATTTTAACTGGCAAATCAATGCATCATACCTCTGCCAAACTAATTAATCGTAATACTTTACGTTTGTGACACAATGAATCATAACGTTTCCGTTAATTAATTGCAATTAAAATCAAACGGATAATTGAGCAAACATCAAATTTGTAATAATAAAATAATCTTAATTTCCCATATATCATAAACAAGTACTAAATTAAAATTGCAATTAATAATAAAATTTGTATTAAAAATCTTAATTTTCCATATATGTTAAACAAATACTATTAGGAGAGAAAGAATCATTTACAAAAGCCTAATATTACATAATAATTAAATAAGGGCGAAACAACCCACTTGTAAGGGCGAAACGACCCTGGGCGAAACGACCCGGGGTGACAGAGGGCGAACGGGATTAAGGGCGAAACGACGCGAAACGACGCAACTATCGATATTCACTTGGGATAACTGGGTATCATGCTTTCTGTCCAGCTCATCCGTTAGATCATGTGGAATGAAATAAACTTTCATCATAATTATTCAGATATGGTCGCATTAGTCTTCCACATGTCTTCGTGGTGGCCAACTGAGAGCAAAAAGTTAAGACGAAGAAACAACTTGATGTTTGACATGAAACTATATTGAGATGCATTTACTATAATCGAATATTGTTTTATTTTGCATTTGCATTGGCCGCAAAACTACTGAATTGGGGCGAGTTACATCTTTCAGTATGGTTTCTTCTTGTGATGCATTACTATATATGGTCGTTTTTTACTATATGACGCATCTTTATCATGTACATGTATATATTTTATTTCATATTTTCTCAGAAAGAATATTTAACAACTGAGTAATCAAATTGTAATTATATCTAATTTAAATTCGCCTTTAAATATTGGTTTATACGTTCTTTAAAAGAACAAACATACAGTTTATTTATTACTAAAGCATATACCGACAGGGCTTATTATCAAATGCATACACGCTAAAAGGCAAACATAAATACGCATGCGTCAGATTAACAAAAAAACATTTGATGATTTTTTCACAAATATATAACTGTGCGTTGTCTATACAGACGATATCATATTTGAACAACATAGCAATCGTCTTCAATTTCAATCAATGAAAAATGTACATTTTCTCTCATTTCTTGGAATGTTTTGATGCCTACAAGTTTCTACAAATAGAATATGAGAGTGAAATTTCAAATTTGGAACATTGTATTATGTTTCTTAATTTAAAATTTTCCCTTTATCTATGATTCGATTTCTTGTAAAGAAATAGCGAAAGGCATTGCTATGAGGTTAATTTTTATTCACATGTGTGTGTTTGTAATTAATTCTGGACTAAGTGTGAGGTTCAACGCCACATTTGGTTTAAAACTATTTATTTCAGCTCGATTGCGTCGAAAGCAACATGCTAATTGAAGTGCTCTCAAGTCCGTCCTGGGCCTAGAACCAGTACTTGATGTCTTTGGTTAGATCTTAAGAACGCTCTTACAGTGGGGATCGAACCCGTGACCTCATGGTCGATAGGCGAACACCATTTCCATTACACCACGGCAACTTACACGCCACATTTAATACTTCTGTAATCATAGCATATTTGACCAGCGAAAGAGGAATAAGTTGACAGTACTTTCTGGCAGATATAAACACTTCCCTAAACTTTGCGGTGTACGAGCTATTTTAGAATGCACCGTATCTACCGGTGTTGCTGTACCATTTGTTTTCGGTCATTTCATGACCAACGACCGGTCATTTTGTAAATATTGATCGGTTATTTTACCACATAGGTTTAATTCCTATAATGAATATACATACCGGGTATTTCTTAAATGTATTGTTATTTGATACGGTATATAAAATGAACTTATGCTTGAAATGCAAAGACCCGTTTGATAATTTTATTCGTATGATAAACGTACACATATTGCAAGTAAACTGCTGGTAAAGAAAACAACATCGTCTAGCTACATCGATATTAATTGGTATTAACCAATTCTCGAACTTTTTATTTATAAAAATATTTCTAAAATGTGTTGTTATTTGATACGGTATATAAAATAAACTTATGCTTGATATGCGAAGACCCATTTCATAATGTTATTTGTATGATAAACGTACACATGTTGCAAGTAAACTGCTGGTAAAGAAAACAATATCGTCTAGCTACATCGATATTGATAATAACCAATTCTTGAACCTTTTATTTATAAAAAATACAACAACATTTCGTTCTTATCTTTGCTTAACTATAGGGAATATATTAAGTAAATCCACACGTTGATATGCGGGTATACTGCAACATGATTTTACGATATGTTTATTAGAAATCAAAACGTTTTGAAAAAGCAATACAAGTTAACTATATTTGCGATCATTAACCTTTTTGCCACTTAATAAAAGCCATTGTGTTTCAAACAATTCAACTCTCCCGGGTACACAGAGTCAGGTTTCATTTCGTTTATTACTTAAATCACGGAAGATCAGTTAACAATTACCGAACAAGTGTACCTTTTATCGTATAGCCTGTTCTCAACAATAACACATGTGAAATTAAAACGAGAGAAATTAACTACAGAAGGAAAAAGTAATTTATTTATATTCAACATGACTATGGTAAGTATCTTTCTTTTGCGTGTTGCTTGTTGACAAAAAAAAAAACATACATTATAAAACTTGTCATCAAGGCTTACATTTTGCAACAACTAGTAAAGCATCATGAAACCGTTTAATTTCGTGAAAAATAGCCAAAGTATGCCATCATATGGATGCAACTGCAGTTTGAAAACGAGTTAAGTTTGATTGTAAACATGAACTGAAATAACTAATACATTTTGAGGTCTTGTTTTTTTAGCTACGCCAGATGACGTTGCACACGAACTGTTGCAATTACTTAAGTACTAAGTTGTAAGACCGTTGTTGAAGTGATTACAAATATTTGACCAGAGCATGGCCGACGTAACAAGGCTTTTCCATATGAAGTGGATTAATCAACAATCGAATATTCGCTATTGTATTACATGTACTAACGTTTTGTCATTGTCGCGACCACACCAGAGTATAGAGGACGCCTACCAGGAGGTGTGTCACACGAACGACTGCGAGGAGTTGGACAAGAACGGGGTGTATGAGGCACTCTGTCTTGCGGGTCACAACCCCATCTTCCAGGAGATCGGAACATTCTGGGAGAAGAAAAGAAAATCAGGTACGTATTGGGTTGACGGTTATTGTCCTTATATTATGCTACTCAACCATATACATTGGTTTACATTTTTTCAATAGTCAATTTTCTAATTTTAAAAGGTCGCTGTGGCGAAATTGATTTGGTGTCAGTCCAACGACGGAGAGGTCATGAGTTCAACCTGTGAATCCCACTGTTTCCCCACTGTGGGAGTGTTCCTAAGAACTGCATCAAAGGCACCAAGTACTGGTTCTACCCAGGGCAACGACTCGAGAGCGTTTCAATTAGCTCTCGATGCTTTTAATACAATCGATCTAAATTAAATAGGTTTAAACTAATTGTCGTCTTAATATCCTGCTCACAGTAATACCTTAATGAACGTTTTGTATGTCAAAGTTTACTTTGTGTTTAAATGATTTCATAGTTGGCAGATCGAGTATCGAACAACATTTTCATACATTTAATAATACCCATTGCAAAGTGAATTTTAAGTATCTTTGAAAAGCACACGACGCTCAACAAAATCAAGAATCGCAATCCCCGAGTCTTTTAGTACCCAGTGCGAAGGAACGAGAAAAATTCAAATCGGTGTAAAGACTCATATTTTCTCAGAAAGAATTAGACGAGTTAGTTGATTATGGTTGAGCGGGGAGATGGAACTTGCGACCACTGGGTCCTTGAACCAGTACCTTACGTCAAGACCATGGATCCGTATCTTTAACAAATGGTCAGATTAAAGCATTTACTGATGTATGTTGTTTGTCAGATTTCGAGACTATAAATCTCGACGAACTCATCGAGCTGGAGGCAAGTCTTGAGGACCCCAAGAAGGCAATGGAAGAAGCATTTGCTGTCTTCGACAAAAATAATGACGGTATGAGCAACATACTTTGTATGTACTTTGCTTTGTGTTGAATAACTGAAGAATATTCACTGCTTTTGTTACTGATTGATTTAAGATACCCGTATGAAATAAATGTTTAAGTGTTAAAACAACAACGTGCACTTCAAATGTTCTTTCGAAACGTTTCATATACATTCTTGTTTTATATTCATAATATATATTTTTTTATAATATATATATATATTATACTATTTATATTATATAAATAATTTAAGTCCGCCCAAAAGAGACCCTTGTGCTTTACATGTTTAAATCATGTCTGTTGCCAGGAAAGATCGATAAAGAAGAACTGAGAAGGATTCTGAAGCAAAGTGACGTACCGGGCTCGGAAATGTACTCGTACGACGATGGAATGGTAGAGGCAATATTCGCCAAGGCCGACAAAAATGGGGACGGCTTTTTAGACAAAAATGGTAACAATTTTCTATGAACAAGAATTTTAACTACCAGGAAAAACTTGAACTTATTTATACCAGAATTAATTATGTTTATTATTCATATTCAAAAATGAGTACAGTATCATAATGATCCTCCGAGGGGTTTTTGGACTTAATATTTATGACATGAATCAGTTCGAAGACTGTTTCGTTAGAAAAAAAAACGTTTGCTTGGCTTTACTTTTTGTAAGATATTATTTTTCTATTTTAGAACTTATTATGATGATTACGGAGGGTCAAGTGAGCTCTTCATACTAGTGTGAGTGATGTTTTATTACGTATCTGTTTTGATTTTGCTGGTAATTCGTATTGTGCGCTGGAGTCTAGCAATGAGTTGAGCATGGTGTTATCATTTTGCTTTTTGTGATAAAGGTTTTTATATACAGTCCACTCTCGTTATCTCGAAGTCGGCGGGAACAAGAAAAAATATCGAGATAACGAGAGTTCGAGATATCCGATAAGGCGTTTTCAAAGAAAAAATGATACGAACATTTACCTTGTTTTTAACATCTAAATACCTGCTAAGTGGTCTAACTAAAGCCGTCACCGTGTGGTATAATACTCTCTACCTGATATATACGCGTTTTTTCGAGGCACGATTAATTTTGCTATTTAAATGCTTAAAATTTTAAGTATTACAGAATTGCATGGACACATGCGGTTATAATTTTTCTAAACTGTCAAATAAACATTCGGTAATGTTGCTATTTAAAGTTCTGATGCAATTGACGTCCAATCAAGACGAGGGTTTTCCATCTGAACATGCGTAAATCACGTTCCGGAATACTGAACTGTACAAGTACAGTTTGTAGTTTGAAATGCAAAGTTAAATCGATTATTAGTCCATGATCAAATAAAAATTAAAAGCCATTTTGAGTCTTGTCTTTATTATCTTTATTACTCAATATCCACAGAGTGACAGTTAAAGTGACAGGCCTTACTCAAGTGTTAATGGCTAACGAAATAACACACGTGTGATCATTGATGCAATTAACGGATCAATTTCCTACCGCACAGTATCGGGAGCAGCCGGGCGAAGCGGGACGGTGAAGTATCAAAGACAAAATTTCTCACCTTTTGCCGACACTGGAACAGTTATTCGCACTTCGAGATAAACCACAGTAAATACATGTAAAATCGGGACTCGGGACAAAATTTTATATCGACATATCGAATTATTCGACATAACGAAAATCGAGATATGCGATGTTTATTTATATAGATAAAAAAGGAAAAACGTTGGGACATTGAGCTTACTTCGACATATCGAGAATATCGAGATATCCGATGTCGAGATAACGAGAGTGGACTGTATGCAATGCATATCAGATAAATGAATTAATAATGGAATGGGGCAGATGTTTTAAATGTCATTCTGATTATTTTTGTTTCAGAGACGCATCCTTTGCGGCCATGAATCTTTAAGAGTCTTCAAGACATCTGATTTCCTCTGTTTTGAGTCTCTTCTCACCTTTTAACGTTTAACTGTGTCATAAATAAATAAATATATCAAACTAATACAAAGAGTGTTAACCAGTGCTTAGGAATTTACATGTAATATCAACAACACGGACTGGTTCGTTTATGATTTGTGATTTCGTATCATCTCTATATATGATGTGGTTGACTTCTGATGTGTACCCTTACGGTTTCATTTCACAATGAACGAATAAGTCAATCCTTGAGTATCTTAATAATATGAACAAATTGATAAACTCTTAAATGAGTATTGAACTGTTCGTGATCACATGTATTTATGAAAAACAAAAAATGACATGTATTGACTTTATTATTTAAAATAAAAAAATACTTGTATTGACTCTATTACTTATATATTGCATGAATTGACATACATTTTTTCTTCTCTACTGAATAAACTTGATTAGACATAGTTGTCTTTACTATTTTTCTGTATTACATGTGAGGAACGGAGATGTTATCTTGTACAATACAAACTATGTTTTTCAACAAACATGAAAATATTGTGTTTTTTTAAGACGTATTATCCACTTAATTTATACATGTGTGATTTTGTTAAAACTGATACATTACCGACTGATTTGGTTAAGCTTGCGCATTTCTCATATTTAGACGTTGATGTTGTGTATTTTATACACCAAGGCATTTCGATTATGTAAGTGCTTTGAGTATATGAATGAAAAACGACTAAAAACTTTTCAAGAAAGTGTGTATTATAGAAACTTCATTAGTTCATTTGTTTTTCACCACTCATTGAACATGTTCAAAGTTTTGTACAATTTGTAATCGACATTTACGCTACTTTGAATGTATATTATACAGAAGAGTTCCTCTGTAACTAAAAGTTCTTTAAGAACATCAGAATGGTATCTAAAGCTGACAAACAATAATTATTTGGTTGCAAATGACAAAATTATGTATAGTATGCAACCTTTGAGTAAATGTGTTTTCATTTTACGCATAGTGAGTTATGGAAATGTGCTATAAAAACAAGAACTAAAAAATGACTTGTTTCAATAATAAATATTGTAAAACGGAATAAGGTAACAAGCTAGGTAACAATGTTAAAATTTAAATAAAAAATGTGACATTTTTGGATCATTAAATACGAATATAAGTATAAATTGTTTTAAATAAATAGGAAAATAGCAGGATTGTATCTACATACACGTATAATTTATTGTTGTTGGCATATCGTGTTTTTTTTAAGTAATTATTTTTTAGCAGCGTTCTCACAGTCAATATATTAAAATATTATTCAACTTTTCATATGCCTATGTTTATATATTCGGTTTTTGATTATTCAGTGCATAAATCTTTACGAGAGTTGTTTGTCAAACAATTAAGTGCCTTTTGGGTCATGACAAGACAACCTTCAAATATTGGTTATCGGGTTCGTTGATCTTCACAGTAGCCAATTGTATAAATCTGGATAACTCTTATCCAGCGGATAACTATTGGTTATCTACAATTTTATGATAAGATAACCAAAAGTTATCCACTGGATAGGAGTTATCCAGATTTATACAATTGGCTGCAGATGTATACAAAGATCATTTGACTTCTGGGTGAGAAGCGGGAAAACATCTAAAACCGCCAAAGATCCATTAATTTGTGTTATGCCTTCTAGCATGATCATCAAGTGGTGACACTTGTTGGACTTATTTTTTTAAACTAGACTGGTGTTGAACATTTTGAAAATATGCTAACAAATATGTTCAATTCGTTTCGCAACGATCACATAAAACTGCTAGATTTCGAGAGCTGAGTTTAAGGGGTCGAATGTCAGATAGAGATTGGCATAAAGCTATACACCCGGTCAATTTTAAGGTAACACTGTTGAAAGGTTAAATCAGTCGAATACCGATACAATCGTCACGGGTTCAATTCTCTGTCTGGAAGATTGAAATTTGAAATCCGCTTGTCACAGCGTTATCGCAAAATTGAGTGAATGACGAGTCGAAACATAGACGAAATGACAAGTCGTGCTCATAGCTAGGAAGGTTAAGACGCTTATTTTGAGATTTTGCATCCTTGAAACATCCCCCTTTTTGCTTGAGTCAACGCGCTATGTGATTTAAACATAACTGTTATTCTATTCACATCTATTACCGATGTGAAATCTCGCCTTTAATAAACATAAAATGATCTTTATTATTGAATTGCCTGTGCAACCTATGGCTCTTTTTATCAACATTTTACACATCTTGTATCTTGCTTGACCCACATTTCATCACATACTATAGATATCCATGATGGTTGTGACCATTACAACGGAGGAATTTGGTAAAACAAAAGATGGAGAAAACGTACATAGGCGAGTACCGTTTTGTTTAATCAGCATAAGCAATAGCCTTACTTGTAAGTGTGTGTTTCATATTGCATTATCGATTATCATTTAAGGCATGCCGACACTAGCATCAGATTGATTGTGGGAACAATGTTCATGATTCTGAGTGTGTCTAAATTAAAGTATCTGTATTAAAATGATTCTCTATACGATTCCGAAATAACTTATATTATAATTAATATTCATAATTGCGGAATTGCATAACGTGGCAGCCACATAATTATGTTACTTAACACATACCACTTATACATGCTGGTTCCCTATAATCCGGGCACTGTTCAAGAGAATATGAACTAAGAAATTGCAGCTTTGTGAAGTACAAGAGTTAAGTCATGTACTAGTATTTAATTATTAAAATCGGGTTGGCGTCCACAGGTTCATTTTTGAAGGTTCAAAGGTCCGCGTGTCTGTGTTGGATTTCGGATGCGCCATTCAATCTGTCGAGGTGCCCGACAGAGCTGGGACACTGGTTGACATCGCCCTAGGATACGACGATGTTGCAGGTCTGCTTTGTTGCAATGTGCCTTGAATTATATTCCACAGCACATATATGCTGGCCAACAGTGGCATAAATCAACCACATTTGTCATAAAGCTTGAACATATGCTAACACAAATTGAAAAAGAAACAAATCGGCATCCTCTTTTTGGTAAATGTACTAAATTTGCACTTAATTTATCAACCGAGAAAGTTAACCGCCCGTCATATATTTTTAATTCCGTCATTTTTGTACGATTTATATGGTTTTACCGGTATGTAAATAACATATAATAATTATATATATGACCTGAAGTGGCAGTGGTATAGTTGCTATTACAAACAGATAGATTGCGATATTTGGTTAAATGTGGCGGAGTTAAATATCATTGCAATAATGCAGGCTATGAGAAAAACACTCCATACATCGGAGTAGTGGTGGGCCGTGTCGCCGGGCGTATAGCAGGGGGCAAGTTCTCCATGGACGGTCAGGATTATTCGCTGGTAGTGAATAACAGACCAAACAACATACACGGTGGACTCGTTGGCTTCAGTCGGGTACAATTACAGGCATTACTCATAACTTGATAGCTAAAATTGCCAGAAAGCTTATATGAAAGAAAAGCTTATGTTGGCTGTTCATGGGAGTTTTGCTTCTGTTTTATTCTGTTATTTAGTACTATGCACATATAATTAATAGAATATATCAGCTTGGAACCGTTTTTAATATGATACGTGCATCGAATTCGTCTCATATAATACTCGTTGGAAATCGCATACATTCTTTAACGCGTTAAATCAAATTTTATGTTTTCTTTCCAGCGGCTCTGGACGCCTTTTGTTAATGACAACCGTCTGACATTAACGTATAGAAGTCCAGAGGGCGAAGATGGTTTTCCGGGTGACATGGACGTTACGTTGACGTATACGCTGGATGAGGATGGTTTACTGACGTTGGACTACCTAGCGACTACAACTAAGCCATGTCCTCTTAACTTCACTAACCACTCGTACTTTAATCTGGCCGGACAGGTATACAATATATAAAAATGTACTAAATATATTCAGATGTCTCAATAAACGATGTAGATATATATTAACCAGCATAAAAACATGCGACTTAACAAAGTGGAAAGTATTATTACATATTTTTTAATTAAATTAACAAAATACAATTACTGATAGATGTTCTAAATGCCATTCGATATTTACTCAATGTAGTAAAACTGAAACTTCAGAACTGGTGTGGAAATGCATGTTACCTTCCGTTAGCCTTTTATTTAAGGAAAGTAACGAATTGGTTACAATAAACGAGGATAACCGTTAACTAATATGGAAACAGAAAAAAAAATTCAAGACGAGTGCCAAATTACCTATACAATACTGTATCTTCTAATACTGTATAACTTACACTATACTAAACATAAAACAACATGAATAAAGCTGTTTACTACATAGCAGTGGTAATGCTAAGTATTAAGCCTCCAACTGGTTTAAAACCGACTATCCAAACCGCATACTGTGCACAGAGTTTATCACAAAACGTACGATTGTAAATAAGCATTAACTTAATAACATGGAAATTTATATGAACAATTATCGACTGAGTATAATTGTTGTTGTGTTTAACATTTTGTTTCCAACTGCTTATGGAAGGATATTTGATTCAGTTGAACCACAGTTTCAAATCTAAGTACACTTGTATTGCTGCTTATGATGATACAAGTAAAGAAATGCAGTCCAGTGTATGATTTTATATAGGATTGTGATGACGTATTGGACCATGTGGTGCAAATATCTGCCGAGAAATTCGTACCTGTGGACCACAATCTGATTCCGACTGGTAAAATTCTTCTTCCTAACTCTCTTATATCGTCAAAATAAGAGGAAACAGAAAAGCAAACAGAAAACATATGCATCCATGTAATGAACAATTACATTTATAGCAGACGTCAACTCGTTTAAAAGACTAAGCATATTCTTGTTCACAAACTCCATAAGAGATATCTGCTGTTAAAGCCAGTCTTTGGTAAATACCAGTAAGTGTGTGAGGCTACGAGGCTTACCGGCAACGGACAGGTAACACGTTTTGAACTTCTAACCTTTTTGTTTCAAATTACAGGGGAACTACCCGATGTGGACGGACGCTCTCAAGATTTGCGCTTTCCTGTTGAATTACGTTCGATAAAAGACGCTGTTTGTAACGGCGACCTTGACTTGACCTTCTGTGTAGGCGAGGACGGAATGATGAAACGTGTTTCAAAGTATGTGTTTTCAAGCATTGCCGTAATGTAGTTTTAGTGTTTACATGAAATACGAATTCAAGTAGTGCATGTGTACACAAGCGTTCTGAACCTGATCAATAGCAATATGAAATGGCATACACACTAGAACTATGAACTGCGTCTCGAGGAGTCATAACATTACTTTGGATTGCAGGGTTGTTCACCCAGCAACTGGGCGTTACATCGAAACATCGACTACGGAGCCCGGCTTGCAGTTCTACACGGCTATGTTTATGTCGAATACTGTCGGGAAAAGCGGGAAAAGCTACAAACCTTTTGCGTCGTTTTGTCTTGAGACACAACACTTTCCTGATAGTGTGAATCATGTACGTATTACGTTGTATGGTTAACCTAAAAATCCGATACAATGCCATGAAAAATGGTAAATGCTTGTGAATCAAAACAAATAAATGACTAGAAAATGCTCGTACGAGTAAACTCATAATCTCAGCTACGATGAACAGATGTTAATAAATTATGCAAGCATTTCTACAATACTGAATGATTCTTCGTGATAATAGCTTAAAGTAACATAAATAATCAAAATCAACAGAAAGTTTGCAAAATATTTCGTAAAATATAGTTAACCTATAAAAAATCAGTGTCCTTTATAGCAATAGCAAACATTACAACGCTAGATGTGGTATAATAACATAGATTAAACGAGATACAAAATACTTGTTATTTTTTTGTGACACAATATATTCCATTTTTAGTTGGTCGCATCAGCGGACGACTAAATTTACAGAGCATAAATTGCAAATCAGTATGTGCTTAGAAGCCTTAAGAACGGTAAGAACCGCAACTCACTCTGCTAGGAGCGATTACCGCTGCCTGTCTGCAGCAGACGACAAATGATTCTGCTCTAGCAGTGAGTGTATATACCAGCTTGTAAGACGACATTGGCCAGTCTAGTGCTTATCATTGAAATCTGTACATAGTGGCTGCTTTCAGGGAAAACGGGGCTTAATGCACGTCAAATAAGATTAGCCTGTGCACACTGCTAATCAAGGGCGGCAACAGCGAACAACTGCAATGCCTTAGCGCTTTGATAATTTCCCGTAACGTTATCTATTTACGACACACGAATACTAATTGACTTGATACATGATCATGTGTTGAATATATTGTCCCGTATAAATAAAAGAGCATTGTGTATCTTGTTAAATCTTTGTTTCCAGACCACATCTAGCGTTGAAATTTTTGCTATTGCTATGAGGAACTTTAATTTTTATGTGTTATCTTTATTTTTCGAAATATTGTTCAAAATTTTTCGTTTATTTTTAGGGTTTATGGGCTTGTAAGAACTGAACTTGGGTAAAAGTTTAAAGTCCTGCTCGCCTGAATAATAAATTAAATGTTCTCATGTATGCGATTCCAATACTCTTCACCATTTTATTATGTTCCAGCCGAATTTTCCAAACACCATTTTGAGGCCTGGAGAAACATACAAGCAGTCAACGGTCTATACATTTGGAGTGGAGAAGGAATAAAATAATTATATATATGCGTTTGTTTCATTGGACACTTTTAGTAATTTATTCCAGTGGTTTATTCTAGTATTAAATAGCCAATCGTATGTACTTGTGTCATGTATATTTTATATTCATAGCAGTATTAAAATCATTCTGTTTACCCATATATTATCAACATTTGTAAATAAATTGTCAGAAAAAGGTAAACTAAATTAGGCTATTAGTCTATATCACGATTTTTTAATATCCGATTCAAATAAATTTTAAAGCAATAACTAAGCATTTCTCGAAATTAATAACTGGTTTATGTATGTCCGAATGAATCAAATACGATAGCAATATAAATTTAGATTGAGTCTATCGGTAGACATTTTGAACAGTATCAAGAAATATAAACATATTTTGAATGAATGCACTATATTCCAAAGGGACATGCCAACCTCATTTTGTTATTAGGCCTAATATCAAACGCGAAGACCCGCCACAACTTCCCCATTATGATCACATTGACCGCGTTCAATATTTTTTCCAAGAGGTAACGATGACAACTTTTCAAGTGTTGAGAATTAATTACTAGTAGTGCGTCGCAAGGTTATCGTTTACGTAATGGAAACATTCTTGATGAAAGCATTATACGATCGAGTGCATGAATTGTACAGCAGCGGTTATTTACCTAGCGTGCAGTAACCGTTTGTCGTCGATCAAGAACATTATCTTTCTTACTAAGCATTTTTTCTTTTGGTATTGTGAATCCAGTGTTGTAAATTCTTTGCGTGATTGTTACACAACCGCCCACACAGTTATGTGTAATTTCCTCTTCATGCGAGTGTCTGTTACGTCTATCCAATAAACCAACTGCACTATTGATCGTTATACTGCTAAGTGATAGCATGTTCATTTGGCAACCACCGCGTAGTTCTAAGCCTCTCTACCTAGAGTGTGATAATTTGTTTCGAGGAGTGTGTAACGTTTTCTTATTGGTTAAAATTTTCGTGATTATCGAGTTTTTATTTATGATTTAAATAAAAAATGTTGAATAATAATTTAATCGACCATAACATGTTTCGAAATTGTGGTTATGATTGAGTAATGCACGGAACCAGTTACCAGATATCAGAATCAGTGGATGCCTTCGGTACTTGTGGTAATTGGTTGTTTGTAGCCTTACAAAAATTGTATTTGCTTTAATTATATTTCTTTAGAGTAAATTAATTTCGAATGCTTACTTAAAAGTGTGTGTGTTTCGCGCGAAACAGCACTGTATGCATAACGTTTCTCAAAGAGTTAAGAATGGGCGATAATCTTATAAGCGACTTTGTTCTTTAATAAAAATGTTTAATGTTTGCACAATCAATGACGAAACGTGGACAGTAATCAACAAAATTGTGCAGCAAATCGAACCAAGTTTTATTCGCGCATTAACAACAATCTCTGGATAAAGACGATGAGTTTGGCCAAGAGGCAAGACGGCCATGTGTACCGAAAAAATGTCCGATGTTAGAATCTATGGCGTAAAAAATAAGGTAATACATTCTTTTAGTTGAAAACCATTAAAACAAATTAAATATTTAAGTAAAATATCGATAATGATGATATTGGACTGAACACATTACAGTTTGTCAACCAGTTCCGGATAATCAGCAGTTCCGATTAATTTGTATTTATTTTTCCCATACATACCATAATTTTTCAGACCAATTCCGGGACATTGAGTTAAATTGTCCGGGACTTTTGCCGATTTTCCGGGACATGCATAAAACGTAGCAATATTTATAGATATATGCATTTTTGGTACGTTTTTTTGTTTCGCATCGTGAATTGCAAAAGTTCGAAAGCCTATCCGAAATACACTTGATCTATTAACGTCAAATTAAACATTACTACTTCCGTTACTAGATACAAGCCACGTGTTTTCAGTGTAAGCGTTCTAAACATAGATGGTGACGTCACTGCGTTATTGTTATTAAGACCGGTGTGTAACGCGTAGTTGTTGATACGCCTTTATTCATGTATAACATTTATATAATGTGAACGCAATTCAAACTCACTTATCATTTTTAACGTTATGTTTGCTGGGGGTTTAGAACAAGACATTAATAAACCCAGTGAGGATGACGTTTTTATATGCTTACTTTTTTACTCAACTTCTTTGTCGGTTAAACGTGCGAACATGAACTGCTTTTAATTTTTACTCAGCGATGTTGGACTTCGTGCAGATGTGTGAACAACTATCCTTTGCCCTTACGCAGCGGGAAATAATGACGTAGTAGATTAAAGTCAATTAACAACCACATTAAACAATGCCGCCTTTTCAGTTTGACCGCGAACGTGAGACAATCGATATGATAACAGGACCCCTGTTAATTGATCGATTTTGACACGTAGCGTAGTCTGCCTATTCGGGTAGGCATTGTCATGGAGACGCTGCAGATATACACAGATTCGAGGTGCAGTTAAGCCTAAGATAAGGTACATGTATAAATGGATTTTGTAAATTCCGGGACATTTGACAGATTTCCGGGACAGCGGGACAAGTTCTTCATTTCTGGGACTGTCCCGGACAGTCCGGGACGTATGGCATGTATGTTTTTCCATAATGCCCCAATAAAACCAAATGATAAGTGTCTACAGTATACATTAGGTAAAGGAATGCGTTAACAAAGTTTAAGCAAGAAAGCTTTTGTATTATGATTACAGGGCGGATAAATGCAGCAAAAAGTTAACAGGAACTGATTGAATGATTTATGTTGGAAATGTGCATATGGATATAGAAAGCTTTATTTTCAAATAAACTTTTTGCTTATTAAAATCAAATGCCATGACAATGTTCTAGGTTGGCGCTAAGGAAAAAAAATTAGTAGCCAAATTTCAGCACTACGATGAATCCACATTACCGGTATAACCTTATTTGCTCAATGAAGGACATAATCATCATGAATCTATAGGTATCAATAATGACTGTATTAAATTATCAATGAAGTCACATTTAAATAAATAATTTGTTAATTTGTCAAATAGTTTCATGTTTTTTTATTTTTCATTTATATTTATTTTCATGCACTGGCATAAACGGTATACACTGTTAGAACTTTCAGATATGCCCCGGTCTTTGATTGGGTGGGTCTTGCGTAACTCCTATGCGTCCCCCCCCCCTTCTCCCAATAATTTTTGCCATAGTCTGGTGCTTCTTGATTCTTGAAAAATACATTTACTGCAATGTGTTCTTGAATTAACATATTTTTCCATAGTTGCAATATAAAATTTATTCAAACGTACCAGTAAATTTGTAAGTCTTAAACACTGCATGTACTGAGCGGCTAGGCTATATTTAGTTACACATCGTCTGTTTTTTAAAAAGCATGCTTTGCATGCGTAGAACTTAGCATTGCGGAAGACAGCAATAATTTCGCGCTCTTTCTTATAACACGGGTTCTTCGTGGCATACCGGTATTAATGCATAGTGAATAGTTATTATCACGTGGCTGTAGAAAAACGGTGTAAATCAGTTCTACAAATAGACATGATAAAATATACATGCACTGGATTTAATTTGTTACCGCATCAAATTATTAACGGGTTTTGTTTTTCACAACTTACTCGCCGTAAGTAAATTTACACTGCTCACCAATTGCAATTAACTTCTCATAATTAATTATTGTTTACAGTACGGCAAATACATGTAGGTGTGATGATGATGCCTGAAACCGCCTTTAATGTACTGCTTTATTTACCGGCTTTATATCACGTATTAATGCTACAACTGTGATTGTTAATAAACCTGCGATAAACGCTTACTCTGTGACCGACGTCAATCAAAAATAATAATAGCTATATAACTCTGCCTCCATAAACATTCTCGTAACCGATTGGACGTTAAATATCACAGTTTGGTGACTGGAAAGTTACCCGAAAATTTCCCGTGATGCATCTGTCAGTATACATGACTGTGTTATGTGGCTTGAATATACGATAAGGGCATCCAGTTATCTCTTATCAGTGGATTATCTATTACCACCTGGAACATTTATGGCGATTACATGTGGAAATCGGTACCGAGTTCTCTTTAAAAGTAGGGAATATTATATACTTATACAGAAATATCAGGGGTTTTTGCAATCGCCATTTTCATTCACATTTTAAACTTTAATCGCCAGCTAAAAGATTCAATCGCCTTTGGCGATTTTGGCGATTGGAAACGCTAACATAGAATGTTTTGAAATACTAATTCTGTAAGTTGAATGATTTTTAATAATTTTCCGAAGGGTGAAATTAAATTGGCTATTTTTGACAAAGAACTGCATATGCCGTCTGGCCTAACCTGTTGTCATACAAAATAAATTTTACCCTTTATTTTTACATCTTCTCACATTGACACTAAATCCCGAAAGAAATTATTTTGGTCAAAAGAATTAACATTTTTTGCCGGGTTATTCTAAACTGGTTGACTGACTGGTCGTCAGACAACTCGCCTGACAACTCGGTTTCCGGACGTTTTACCCCCAAGACATTTCCTGCCCTAGACGTTTCCCCCCCCCCCCAAGACGTTTCCTCCCCAGACGTGTCCCCCCCACTTTGGTTTAAGTGCAGATGTTTCCCCCCAATGAATGTATGATTGTTTGGTTGAAGTTTATTCTTGATTTATTATCAAAATGATTATTTTGGTTTTCAATTAACTTTATTTATGAAGCAGCTTGTTTGATTATTATTTTGGTTTAACTGTGAATGGAATGCATGTAAATCATTAGTGTTGAGGAACTGTAGTTGTTTGTTGTTTTTAATCCAATTAATCCAATTAAATAGGGTCAATTGGTGATTTGATAAAATGGTTAAATCACATTTATATTAATTTCAAAACTGTTTTCCTTGTAACAGTTAATTATGATAAATAAATAAACTATATAATTGTAAACAATTTTATTTTTTTTCATTTATATGTATGTATATAATAAAATGATTGGATGTCACTGATATTTTAACTTTTACTAATAACTAATTCAGACTAATTAAAACAGAATTGCACTTTCCTTGTGCATTATTTCATTATTATTGGTATAATTAGCAAATGCAATCAAAACTTATTGATATTTTAATAATTTTACTCAATAATCAGTTCTACAAACACCAAATCTAAGAAGTTCAGTATCACACTTCACAATGTCATGAACACCAACTTTTACAATCTGGTGACAAGTGTCTCATGTCTAGGGGTTTTTATCTGACTTTGGGAAATGGGCCTGGCCCTTTTTTGAGGGGAAAAAAATCGCGCAAAATGCCGGGTTTTGGGGGAAAAAATCACGCGAAACGCCAGATTTTGGGGGAAATAAGGAAAGTCTTAAATAATCAATTCAACATATTTTGCTGTTTTTAAAACAAAATCAAGGCAACAGATAATTTAATTATGCAATATGTTATATTTTCTACACTGGATCAGGTTAACTTATGTATTTAAAGTTTAAAAAAAAAAAAAAAATTTTTTTTTTTTTTAGGGGAAAAAAATGAAGTCTGGGGAAAAATTTACCTGCTGAGGGGAAAAAAATCTGAGGGGAAAGGGCCGATTTTCGGCGGGTCCCAAAGAAGGAAAAAAAGCCCTGATGTTAGTGTTTTATTTCAGTTTTGGGGGAAGGGGGTCGAGTCCCCTGAGAGGGGGAAAATTCGCTCGTAAAAGGGGAAAAGGGGGAAATTTCTATGCTTAGCTAGTAACAGCACAAAATCAAGTTTTAACACTATAATTCACCATACAGAGGGAGAAAAACATAATTCAAAATCTTTTATTCATTAACATGTTATGTTCATGTTCAAAGTTCAATATTTCTGGGCTTTTCAGCGAATTTATCAATTATTCTGGTGACCTCCTCTTCACCAAGTCTCTCCGTGTGCAGACAAAGTTAGTCTGATCAAGGACTTCAGTGTAGCTTCCCCAAGCCTGTTTCTCTGTGGCGTGCAAAGCAGGCTGAGCAAACTAAACAGTCTTTCAACACTCTCTTGACCGGACGTTTCTGGCGTTTCACTGCCGGCATTTGAAGAAGACTGACTTTTAAGTTGTACTTGTTTGAAAAGAATATCAATTTATTTTTAAGTTAAAACAGATTTGTCAATTTTCTTACGATAGCTTTTGTTGTTGTGCAACATGTTGGAATACGTATGGTTTGCGGTAGATGTCGTAAAGCGAAAGTTGTTATAGTGAACTACGTACGGTTTGCGGTAAAGGCTAAAATAAAGTAAACATGCGGATGCAGTTCAGGAAAATTGTAGTAAATTCGTAACGAAAGACGTATTTAAATGAGGTATTGATTAAAATTGAATAACACTTCCGAGAGGGGAATTTTAAAAATATTTGGGGGAAAAATATATACTCTAAAGATGGGGGAATGGGGCCGAATAACGCTGAATATTTCATCCAAAAAAAACACTGCATGTACTGTGCGTTCCGCTGTGGGCTCCACCTGTGGGCCGTTTACCTTTGCACATTCACTTAGAAGTTCACTAGTTGTCAGGTTTTTTTTTGGCCCGATTTTATAGCCGAAATTCGGCTATGTTCCCAATCCCAAAAAGTATACTTTTTTCGCAAAATGTGGCAAAAAATTCCCAATTTCCAAAAGAAAAAAAAAAAAAAAAAATTTTTTTTTTTTTTTTTTTTTTTAAATGTCTAATGTGTATTTTATCTCAATTTTAATTCAATTACATCTAACAAAGTATTATATGATTTTGTTCTTTTAATTTGAATGATTATAAAGGGTTTTATCAAATTTAGTATTTCCCTAATCAGTGGACTTTTCGTGTGGAAAAAAAGGCTAATGAATTTATTTTCCCAATTTCATGAAAATGCCGATAAAATTCCCAATTCCAAAGCCATGGGCTATCTTCCCAAAAAGTGGAAAAAAAAACCTGGTTGTGATGTCTTTGCTGTCATAGGTAACCTTGCTCAGAAGTCTCTAATACTTTTCTCTATCCTAAGGCTCACTGGCCTCACTCCTATTGGAATGGCCCTCTCTGAGGTACCACAACTCGTACTGCACATTCTCAGCCTCTGCACATAGTGCTGGAACCAGGCGGTAGAAAGTCAGTTCCTGGCCACCTGCTTTTCTATTCAGAAATTGGTGCCATCCTTCGGTGTCATTGTTAGTTCTGACACTCACCCCATACACTGACAAGGAGTCAATATC
Organism: Dreissena polymorpha; assembly: GCF_020536995.1. NCBI lineage: Eukaryota > Metazoa > Mollusca > Bivalvia > Myida > Dreissenidae > Dreissena > Dreissena polymorpha. The sequence continues at coordinate 74,299,027 of NC_068357.1, read as the reverse complement.
GAAGATGGCGTGGTTAATCCACTGTTCCTCGATGTAGTGCACGAACCTGGAGAGCTGTTCGGAGTTAGCTCTTAGCGCAAGGAGCTGGAAAGCTGGCTCAATGTTGGCGGCTGGCAGGAATTGTAGTGCCATCATGTTTCTTGCATAGGTATGGATGGAGGCCTTCTCCATGTAGGCTGGCCTGTTTTTTTGTTAAAGATCTGATTACCGGTATATTACACACTACACAAGCTGACATTTAATCTCAAAATGACCATAGTTGTATGAAATTTACCATCTATTAGAGCTCAACAGACTGTCTATTAGACTGACAAACAGTCAAACATTCATTGAATACAGATTATAACATGAAGATATATGAAAGATTCATTTTGAATCCGCCCCTGTTAAATACAACAGATGCATCTTTGACTACCATATAAAAACTATCAATTAAGTCAAATCAAATCTATTCATTAATAATAATTAATACAGTGATAAACTATTTAAAAACGTTTTTTTGCATGATAATGTGCTAATCTCATCTTATCCCCCTTTAAAGATGTCACCTAATCTCATCAATGCTGATTAAAGGGCCTGTATATTGCACCCATTATCTAGCTGTTATCTTGTGTACTACACTTGCTAATCTAATCAATATATTCTATCTTTATTTCTGTCTCATCACTGTACAAGTATATACAACAATAGAAGTATTCATATCAATTACAGTGCCAATCATATAATGGATTTATAAGAGACATAACAGTAGTCAAGAACACAATTACTATGCATCAGTTAAAAGTTAACCAAATATGTTAAAATTATAAAACATGGATTATAAAACAATAAAACAATATTGCATAAGTGGAATATTGAGACCTTTGATAGTTTCAATATAAAAATAATCTCATGAAACCTGTGTGTAGAATTTAAAAGTATTAGTTAAGATATTTACTTCCAGAGTGTCATGTTGGAATAATTTAAAGCAACAATCAAAGGTCCTATTCCCTTATTGTACAAAAATGTAGTTTGTTTATGTTATCTACAAATAATTGATAAAATCTAAAAACTAAAATGCCATATAGAATGTGTAACCTATCTATACAAATAAGCATTTCTGGTCATTAAAATATTATAGCAGGCTTTGGCAGTATCTCTTATCAATAATTTGTTGGAGAATAAAACTACCATCTTTTCTATATCTGACATAGAGTTAAAATCAGTAATGGTATGACATTTTTCAAAAAGAGAGGTCCTGATATCAGAATAAAGTGGACAGTATAGCATAACATGAGTTTCTGATTCAACACAAGTTGTACAATTAGGGCAGAATCTATTTTCAACAGGCACATTAGCATAACGCCCAATTTCCAACATAATTGGGGCTACCCCACATCTAAATTTAGCAAAAGCAGAACGATGTCTATATGGTAATATCATCTTACAATACTCTTCTGTACAATATTCATTCTTGAATTGACAATAGGTTCTTAGCTTGTTTCTGCCATTCCCTCTTATTGCATTTGGTTGTAATACAGTATCTTTCCAATCACTTTTAAACTTACAGAACATAGCACTATCAACCTTGTCACTAAAAGTTTGTTTAGACACAGTAGCTGGATAAATACAGAATTCTTCAAGATTCAAATCTTTAAACATCATTTTCACACTGAACACCCAGTTCTTACACTTAACTCCAGCAGTATTAACAGTCCACTGAAAAACCTTCCTATTGACCCGGTTCATATTCATACTACCAAATCTATGCCACAAATTACAAACATGTTTGTACTGTTTAACTAGAGGTGGTTGCCATCCCATATCACCGGCTAATGCAGCTGATGGAGTATATTTACCAACACCCATAAAGAAGCGTAGGGCCCTATTTTCAACAGCATTTATACATGCATATGTCCGTATGCCCCATATAGCTGATGCATATGAGATAACTGGCCACACTGTAGAATTGTACATCTTGCTATAAACTGCAAATGACATACCACCCATACTTTTATATCTAGCAATAAGTAAGCCAAGTGCTCTACTAGCACTCTGTGCAACAGATTTGGCAGAAATACTAAAGTCCAAATGTTCTGATAGTAATAAACCTAAATAGGAGTATTTGTCAACATAAGTTAATCCATGAACACCACATTTGAAGTTGAATTCAGATCTGGGCACAGAGTTTGGCCTGAAATGCACAATGTTACTTTTATTTGCATTGACCACCATACTATTCGAGGTACACCATTGGCTTAATACATCTAACATGCATTGCAAATCTTGCTCGTTTTCCGCAATCAACACAAGGTCATCTGCATAGCACAATATACAAACTGGCTCGTCTTCAATCAAAACACCTTTACCAACCGCCTTAATCTGCACAGATAAGTCATTAAGGAAGAGATTAAATAGCAACGGTGACAACGAACAACCTTGCCGTAAACCAGTGGTAACTGCAAACCAATCAGTATAATGGCTATTTATACGAACACAAGAGGAGACCGACGCATACAAGGATTTGATTGCATCTAACATTTTTGTTGGGACACCTATACTATTCAACCTCTGCCAGAGTAAATTCCGCTCAATACCATCGTACGCACGTCTAAAATCAATAAATGAACAAAACGTAGATTTATGTAACTTCTTGCGAACATCTATAATATTGGTCAGTGCAGAGATATGATCTAAAGTGCTGCGCTTTTTGCGAAAGCCGTTCTGTTCATCCTCTATTTTATCATTAAGTTCTGACCAGCTTGACAGCCTATGGTTCAAAATACTTGCATACAATTTATACATAGTACAAGCCAAACTAATACCACGATATTGTAAAGGATCTCTCTTATCAGCAGTGCTCGACTTAGGGATAGGGTTTATGATATTCTTACCCCACATTGATGGGACCATACCAGTTTCATAACATACACAGAATAAAGAATGCAAAAAGGAGACAGACATGTCATTCTTAAGAACTTCATTAGGAATTTGGTCAATGCCCGTCGCTTTATTCAACTTGGCTCGGTCAATAGCTGCTTTCACCTCAAAAACTGAAAAAGGTCTATCCAACTCCTCATGGTACACATTATCAAAACTACTTGTATGCTGGCCGACATTTGAATTAACAGATTGATTCAAAAGATTTGCAAAGTCATTCTTCCATCTCAACAACACATCCTCCAATTTTGAAGAAACTGTCCCATTGTCTAACACAACTTCAAGAGGAATACCCTTCTTACGTTCCTGGCCAACACCACAAGTTCCAATAGTCTTCCAAAACTCTACATCATTATCAGAAGCTAAGTTAGATAATCTAGACTGTGTAGAAAACCAGTAATGTCTTTTGGCCTTTTGTACCGCTCTATCAAAAAACCTCCTAGACCTTATATAGTCAGTCTTAAGCTGAACTTTTAAATGCTTATTGTTACATCTTAACCATAACTTCTCTTTTTTGCACATATCTGACCATAGACTACTTAATTCATTACTCCACCATGGCTTACCAGACCTGCGCTTTCTTCTACAGGAATCATGAGTAATTGTTTTGAACGGAAGTTTATCATACATTTCATCCCGTACAATACCACACCAATCTCCAAATGCCTGATCTATGTCTGATTGTGTTCTGTAACCCTGTTCAAGGTTAGAAATACAGTCGTTAATCTGACCTACCAGAACTTGGTTTAGCAGAAAATCATTAGGAATTCTGGAGCAATCAAATTTATCTGTACTTTGTACTGACCCAGTCTTATCTGTAGCAAATTCCAAGTCAGTGGATTCAATTTCCATAACCCATGTGAGAATAGAGTGGTCAGGGACACATGTTGGAGCAATACTATCCTGCAATTCAATACTGTTCATAACATCAACAACTGTATGCACATAGAACTGACTATATAATGACAAGTTTTCATAAGGTACTATGCAATAATCTACAACTGATTGACCCTTTACAGAAATTGACGTGTAATCATTATGGACTGTATTACGTCCATTTAACATGCAAAAATTGCAGTTAATTAAAAAATCAATAAAAAGATCTCCATATTTGTTTGTTTTAAAGTCTATCACATCTCTCTCAATAATATTATCAACACCTGCTATGAAGTCCTCCAAATCGCCACAACGACTATTAAAGTCTCCACAAATAAAAGGCAGACCTAGGTTTTGATATTCATATAAGTTTACAAGTATTGTGTCAAAAAAGGCAGTTGCATCTACATGCCTAGCAGAGTTTTCTGGAGGAAGATAACAAACACATGGTAAAAAGCAAAAGTTATCATTTTTGTGTACAAATTTCAGCCATAATATACCATCTGTGGAGTCATTTAAAATAGATACATCAAAAACATCTAGAACACTGTTACGGACCAAAAACCCAACTCCACCAGAACCAGTTCTTGCATTCACATGAATATTTTTACGATTATTACCAAACCATGTATAATCAGAAACATCAATACTATTAGAGTTCTTTAAATGGGACTCAGCAATCCCAATTAAATCAAGGTTCAAATGCTTAATACATTGTTCACGTAAAATAAAATTGTCACTAGAGCTCGAACTGCTCCAACCATGAACATTCCAAAAGCCTGTTTTTAACTAATAATTGTCTCCTCCTCGTCTTCCTCTGTTCTGCTGTGCTCTTTGCCATCCCCGATCACTGTTGGTACCACGCCCAGAAGACCCACCGCGTCGAGGAGCACCACGAGGACCATTCCACCCAGTGTTGCGCTGTGAGCCATCACCCTGTGAATGACTAGTTCCTTGGTTCTGCCTGTCATCACTCGACATTGGCCTGTTTCGCACCACACGATTCCCTCGAACACTCACCCCCTCGGCATTCATTGCGCCAACTAAGGTTCTAAAGTTACTCATCATCAAACGCTCTTCTCGCGATTGATCGCACTGGATGTAAACATCAGAATAAGTTCTGCTTTCGTTCAGCTTTGACTTGTTTTTCAACACTTTCTGCCTATCTTCTTGTGACTGCATGGTAGCAATAACAACACCCGGCTTGGAACTGTTAGCACTTGTCTTTCTCTGTGTGTTGCATACTTGCACATTACATTTCATTACGTCTTTGAACATAGATATCACTTTACTGTTCAGATTTTCTCCCTCATGATAGGGAAGGCCACGAATTACCAAATTCTTTGAGATATCCTGACCACCACTGGGTCCGCCAGCTGCTGCCGTGACTGAGGAATACTTTTCACTGACTTCTTGTAACTCTTCAGTAATTTTCTGCTTAAATGAGTCAAGTTGCTCTTGCACATTCGTCTTAATACGACCCAGCTCAATGTTAACTCTCTTGTCCAACAGTTGTGCAAATTTATGGGTCAACTTTTGCTCTATGGAACTTTCAAGTTGATCAATACGATTGTTTATCGAGACATTCATGGCACATATGTCAGTAGAGAGCTTTGATAATAGGGCCTTGAGATCAGAGTTAACTGGATGAAGTTCATTGGACACCGGCTCAGACAGGGAGCTCATTTTATCGCTAGAAGAACTTTCACAAGCAACATCCTCCTTTACCTTCTTCGCGGATCCATGAACTGGGGACGAGTGGTTTCGCTTCCTGTTCTGTTTGACAGGTGTGAACTCTGCTACTTGTGTGATGGACGGGCCCATGGTCGACTCGACATACTCATGTGACTCTTTAGTGTCTAAAGATGCCATACTGAAACAACTTCAGGTTTACACAGGTTGCTTATGGGCTATCGAACACTATAATGACAGCAGTTAAAACGGATACAGTGTGTAGAAGATAATAATCGACAATATCTGAACCACGAAAACTGATGACACTTTCGGATTATCCGGTGCTCAGATACAAAGTTCCCGTCCAAATGGTCCGCTTCTAGCAAACTGATTATATTTCTTCAATTACACAAACTACCATGCACAAATACCACTTTTTCCTTGATGCACAATGTCACATGCCACTTACTGCCTATAATAAACTACTATATAACTTGTTAATCTGTAAGTTTTTCTTAAAATTTTCAATATTTTTCCCCGTCTTCAAAAAGCTTGTTTATTGCACCATAAGTGCCTAAAAACTTGTATAATGGTAGGTGTGGTTGTTATTTAATATTAGCCAAATGATGAAAATGCTGTCACATTTATTTGGCTACAATTTTTAAATTGGAAGGTAAATGGTATTAGTAAAGATCTATGACACACTGATAGTTATTTATCAAAATTAAATATAACACATGTATCCCAGTAAACCTGTTTAAAGGAAAATGTGAAAAAAATTATACTACCAGGTATCACAAAATGAAGTTGTTTTTAATGGTGTAACAGTTTATACTGGTACTAGGAAATTGATACTGATATTGACATTATCAAATAGAATATTCAGGATCATCGCCTTATATTTATGTATTTACAATTTAATGTCCCTAGTGTACAGATTTATCCTAAAATCATGCTAAAATAAAGTTGTCAAGTACATACTTCATGTTGACAAAAAAAATATTGATATGTTTTGTTTTTAATAGGATTTTATAAACTGCAAAATACATGTACATTTATCAACATATTTTTCAAAACATTTTGTTAACATCTTTTGTTGTGAAAAAGTGATAACATCTGACAGAACGGCCCTTTTTGTTAATAACTTGAATTTTAACTTTGTTAAAACTTGAAACCTTTCCCTATGCAATACAAACAAAATTGTTGCCATAACTAAAAATCTGAAATTTGAGAAAAATTCTTATTTAGGCTTCATTATATTTTAAAACACCCCTTAGTATCAAACTTTTTATTACAGTGTTTTTTTCACCTATAGGGGAATGGTGGCGGGGCCCGATCAAAGGGGAAAAACGCGTTGTTTTTTAGGAAAAGGGGAAAATTACAAATTCACTCTTTTTTATGTAATGATATTTATTATATGAATACACATGTATGTATGAATGCAATATTCACAGCTGAATGTCTCTGTCCTTTTTCTTAAATATATATCAATGATTGTTTCAACATTAGTTTCAGACAGTTCAGCCGTCATGCACAGTCTCAGTTTTCCTAGCCAATTTCAGTCTAATTGGAATTTTTTTAATCCATAAAATGGCAAATTTGAGCATTTTTTTCGATAAAATGGAGCAAATTAAAATGTTTTTATCAACAAATGTTGACACAATATAGATACATCAGGTTTCTCTGGCCATTTTGGGAAAAAATGAAATTCATGTGAAAAGTGACCACTGATTTGGGAAAAACTAATTTAACTCTTTCTGATACTTCAAAATCATATTAATATTATATTTATATACTTTGTTAGTTGTTTATGAAATAAATATGAGATATATGTATCCTAAGACAGTTCTTTCTAAAAATAAAAATAAAAAAATTTTACCTTCTGGGAGGGGATTTTTTCTACAAAATAGGGGAAAAATATATACTATTCTTTGAGGGGGATGGGGCCGAATATCGGCCCCGAAATTGCCATAAAAAAACACTGTAAGACATTACTCTTTGAAGTCTTTCACCTTCAGCCAGACACACTGAAAAAATAACAAAATATATCAAATATGTATCAACTAATAAAATGCATATAAAAAATAGTTTTGTTGTTGCTTACACTCATTATCTGACAACATTGCAAAATCGCGAAAAAATGGTACAAACAAGCGATTAATATTTAAAGTTCGTACCCGAGTCAAACATTACATTTTTTAACGTTAATACTGATAGAAAAATGTAATTTTTTTTATCTGTTTTGATTTGTTTTGATATTTACAACCATTTTAATGTGATTTGAAGCATGCATAACACGATGCTGAAATATTCATTCAGATAATGGTTATGGTTTGCGTGTCAAATAGCAAACGTTGCCATCGATACGAAAAGCTGGTTTTAATATTTATATTATAATTTTTAAACATAATTCAAACACAATAAAACAGAATATGATCATTACAAACCTTTTCTGGTGTTAACTGTCAGCGATTTTCCGTGTCCAATTGGGAAAAGTACCCGTACCAGTCCAATTGGGAAAAACTGAGTCGTGAAAACCTCAAAATTGGGAAAAATCGAGTCGTGAAATCCTTAAATTGGGGAAATCGCGTCGTGAAGTTTGGGTCTTATTGAATACATCATACAGTTCATACTTAATTGAACAAACCCATTAAAATAATATTTGCAGGCATGCCTTAAAGACCATTAAGTAATAAAGTTGATATAAATAGCAAAATAGTATATAGAGATTCTCATAACACACAAAATCAATTACTAGTTGTTTTAATCTCTTGTAAAGCAATGTCCCTGTCTTTCATTTTTTTTGAAAATTTCAACAATCTTTGATGTTTGATCATCTATCAGTTGCTGGCATCCCTCTCTGCACAGCATCATAAGTGCTGTCAATGTGTCCTCTGGTAGACGGTTCCGATTGGTCGTGCAAACATTGTTCATTAGATAGAACACCCTTTCCACAGAGGCAAAGTTACAAACCGACGTAAAACAGTACGCTGGCTGCCTGACAAGAGAACCGGAAACAGTAACGACTCTATTGATTGCACGCGCTGAATAATAAAACCCGAAATTAATCGAGCGCGTGGTTACACACAACTATACTATTTTCTTTGTTGGCTCGCCGAAAGTTGAGTTTTGTTATGAAACTTTCAATCGTTTTGAGAAAAAATTCGGACGCCGATTGGGATTTTTTCAGATGCCGATTGGGAATTTGGGAATTTTCGCTCGATTGGGAAAGTACCGTTTACCGGTACTTTATAAAGAAGAAGGAAAATCGCTGACTGTATAGTTAACGCGAGTATGGTTTAATTAATTCAGACTAATATAAACGATAGAGATTAGCGAAGCAAAACAAAAATGGCGCTTACCTCTTGCAACGATAGAGATTAGCGAAGCAAAACAAAAATGGCGCTTACCTCTTGCAGGTTAATCGAGGTAAAATTGTATAAATGCGCGTCTTTGTTTAAAGATGCGGGTACCGAATTTTCATTTGCGGACAATAATTTTGGTATCAAAATTTAAGTTAGACTTTCTAGTTTTTAGAACTACGTTCAAAATTTTGATGAGCCCATCGCAAGTCATTTTATTCAACGTCAAAGTCGGGTACTATTTTGAAAACATTGTTGTAAAGTCAGGGGTTCCACTGGCCCAAAAAAAGTTGTCGCCACTTTTTCGCGGGGCGAAACTGTCAGTTATTCCGACCTTATTAATTATGACAATCGTCTAAGAAACCTTACAACATCAATGTCATTGACTATATTATTACTTTTAAAAGTATGTAAATACATAAATAATAATAAGTAACTTCATAAGTCTTAATAAGCTTTATTTATACATAAAAACATTGGTTTGCACATGATAAACAATCACATATAACCATCTTCTTTGACAGGAACAGCACATTGGCCAGCGCTGCCTTCACTGCTGCCTCATTCTTTGAGATTGATGATTTGCTGGCAGCCGCCATATCCTTCCGAAGCTGCATCGCCTCAGCAGCAGTCTGGTGTTCTGAAAAGAATAAATAAATAATACCATGAGACTTTGTTATCCCCACGCTTTTTGAAAAAAAGGTGGGGATATTGTGGTGATCTCCGCCGTCCGTCCGTCCGTCTGTCTGTCCGTCCGTCTGTCCGTCCGTCCTGGCCACTATCTCCTCCTACACTAAAAGCACTAGAACCTTGAAATTTACACACATGGTAGCTATGAGCATATGTGCGACCCTGCACTATTTGGAATTTTGATCTGACCCCTGGGTCAAAAGTTATAGGGGTTGGGGTGGGGCCGCGTCAGAAATTATCACTCATTTTTTTAGGTTATTTTACATTTACTTCTTTATTTCTACACCGATTCACTTCAAATTGATACTGGACCTCACCTATGACAATACGGTCAATCTCAACCATGCATGGCCCCATTCCCAACCCTGGGGCGCCCCGCCCACATAGGCCACACCCACCAAAAATTTTCATTTACTATAATTTTTTCATTTCTACACGGATTCACTTCAAATTGATACTGAACTTTTGTTGTGACATTAGGGTCAATCTCAACTATGCATGGCCCCAATCCCAACCCTGGGGCGCCCGCCCACATAGGCCACACCCACCAAAAAATTCCATTTACTATAATTTTTTCATTTCTACACGGATTCACTTCAAATTGATACTGAACTTCTCTTATGACATTAGGGTCAATCTCAACTATGCATTGCCCCATAACCAACCCTGGGGCCCCGCCCACATAGACCACACCCACCCAAAATTGCCTTTACTATAATTTCTTCATTTCTACACCGATTCACTTCAAATTGATATTGAACTTCTCTTATGACAATACAGTCAATCTCAACTATGCATGGCCCCATTACCAACCCTGGGGCGCCCCGCCCACATAGACCACACCCACCCAAAATTGCCTTTTACTATAATTTCTTCATTTCTACACCGATTCACTTCAAATTGATACTGAACCTCTCTTATGACAATACGGTCAATCTCAACTATGCATGGCCCCATTACCAACCCTGGGGCGCCCTGCCCACATATGTCACACCCACCCAAAATTGCCTTTTACTATAACTTCTTCATTTCTACACCAATTCACTTCTAATTGATGATGAACTTCTCTTATGACAATACGGTCAATCTCAGCTATGCATGGCCCCATTACCAACCCTGGGGCACACCTAGGTCAAACATTCGGCGTGGGGATACGCGTCGGCCTCTGCCGCGCCATTTCTAGTTTTTATTATTTCCATACTGTATAATCAAATTTCAATACAAACAATACAGCTGGGAAGCAATGTGAATATGCACTTTAAACTAAACAATTTGCTACCACACACAAACATACCCTTTGTTTTTACATGCTAAGTTAAGGACTCTTTTTTCATTATGTTACAACCAAATGTAAATGCATTTTTAAACTGTTTTTTAACACAGTAGTCACAAAACATTGACTTTGTTTTCGCATTATATGAAATGATAGGGAATTCTGACTTCCAGCTATCATTGAATTTTCGCTTTGCTACAGAATTATCATGTTTTTGCAATTTTTAAGGATTTTCATTGCTTTCATTTGTTTCAATTTCTAAAGCACGCTTTCGAGGATTAAAGAAGTCATGAAAAGCCATGATTGCTTGTGAATATGTAATCATATATGTGTCTTTATATACGAAAGCCATCAACATAAACTGTGAAAAATATGAACAATCTTTAACTAATGTGTAAATAATATACTTACCATGGTATTGATTAAATAGAAGCCGCCTTATTATCCCCACGCTTTTTGAAAAAAAGGTGGGGATATTGTGGTGATCTCCGCCGTCCGTCCGTCCGTCTGTCCGTCCGTCCGTCCGTCTGTCCGTCCGTCCTGGCCACTATCTCCTCCTACACTAAAAGCACTAGAACCTTGAAATTTACACACATGGTAGCTATGAGCATATGTGCGACCCTGCACTATTTGGAATTTTGATCTGACCCCTGGGTCAAAAGTTATAGGGGTTGGGGTGGGGCCGCGTCAGAAATTATCACTCATTTTTTTAGGTTATTTTACATTTACTTCTTTATTTCTACACCGATTCACTTCAAATTGATACTGGACCTCACCTATGACAATACGGTCAATCTCAACCATGCATGGCCCCATTCCCAACCCTGGGGCGCCCCGCCCACATAGGCCACACCCACCAAAAATTTCCATTTACTATAATTTTTTCATTTCTACACGGATTCACTTCAAATTGATACTGAACTTTTGTTATGACATTAGGGTCAATCTCAACTATGCATGGCCCCAATCCCAACCCTGGGGCGCCCGCCCACATAGGCCACACCCACCAAAAAATTCCATTTACTATAATTTTTTCATTTCTACACGGATTCACTTCAAATTGATACTGAACTTCTCTTATGACATTAGGGTCAATCTCAACTATGCATGGCCCCATAACCAACCCTGGGGCCCCGCCCACATAGACCACACCCACCCAAAATTGCCTTTACTATAATTTCTTCATTTCTACACCGATTCACTTCAAATTGATATTGAACTTCTCTTATGACAATACAGTCAATCTCAACTATGCATGGCCCCATTACCAACCCTGGGGCGCCCCGCCCACATAGACCACACCCACCCAAAATTGCCTTTTACTATAATTTCTTCATTTCTACACCGATTCACTTCAAATTGATACTGAACCTCTCTTATGACAATACGGTCAATCTCAACTATGCATGGCCCCATTACCAACCCTGGGGCGCCCTGCCCACATATGTCACACCCACCCAAAATTGCCTTTTACTATAACTTCTTCATTTCTACACCAATTCACTTCTAATTGATGATGAACTTCTCTTATGACAATACGGTCAATCTCAGCTATGCATGGCCCCATTACCAACCCTGGGGCACACCTAGGTCAAACATTCGGCGTGGGGATACGCGTCGGCCTCTGCCGCGCCATTTCTAGTATATCGTTATAATCATTGATTTTTGTGCCAGTTTGTCCTAAGTGTTACATAATTGAGTGTTCTTTATCATAAAAGAACCGTTAATCCGATAATAACCCCCATAAAACTTGACAATAGCAGTTAAAACACCGACTGTAACACTTTCACGCTTCCATGATTTCAGTGCACTCTACACTGTAGGTCGCTTACATCGTCGTAAATCAATATTTACAACTGACAAACGCTGGCCGCTTATGCTCGGTCGCGTGCTTTTCAACTCCCAGTACATTTTCGGATAGCATTTCACCGATTTTTTGAAATTCGCCACTTTAAAAAGATTGGGGCCACTTAAAAAAAGTTAGCGCCATTTGGCGCCAATGGCGATCGACAGCGGAACCCCTAAAAGTTCATTCAATCGCGAACAAGATGACATCAATCTCATGAATATTCATGATGTTTGACATATCCGCAGTTGTATTGTAAACACACACATGTTGATGCAAAGACCTATAGATAACACAGATTGGAAACTCTCCTTTGCGATAGCGATATGCGATAATATCTAACGGCGGACGCGGGTCACGTGACATTGATTTTGGAGATGCCGGTGTACCTGTAGATTCTTCCCTGTTCCAGCTACTGTCGGCCATTTTGTTATAAAGCAATCAATTATTCTTCGTAATTAGTCGTTTATATTTGTTGTCGTAGGGTATTCTGAGCATGATCTGGTAGTTTATATTATATTGATATTGTTATTAACAATCTTAATGTGTTAATTAGTGTTTTTAGCGCTCGGTTGTCAGTTTGCAGAGCAATGAATGTCTGGAAGCGCAACGTTATGAACTTCGCGTAGTGAGCAAAGTCGGTCGCCGAAAAAAGACATATTGAATATTTTTTGTGTGAATAAAAATAAGTATTTATTTTCTGTGTTGATAATTCTTTAGGTTTTGGTAGTTGTTATTCTAATTAATTATTAATTTATCGGAATTTGAAAGAGAACACTGGATTCGTTCATTTTCGATAATTTTTGAAAAATTGAAAGGCCCGAAGCATTTTTTTTTAAACATCTTCATTAAGCATCACATATTGATAACGTAAGATTTTTATGCTAGGTGAGATGTTAATCTATGTATGATTTATAAAAAGTAGACGAAAATGAGGTATTTTAAAGGATTTTGCCTTTGTACAATTTGTACTATTTTATACTGTGATTCCATTCAATCATTTTTCACACCTGTCGCCAAAGTGGTTTGTTTCTTTTTGACAAACTTTTCTAGTTGTCATCCCATATCGTTGAAGTAAGATTTTTATGCTAGGCAAGATGTTAATCTAAGTATAGATTCAAACAAACCAGAAGAAAATAATAAATTTAAAGTATTTGGCCTTATACAATGTTGGTACAATTTTAAGCTCTTTTCTTCTGTTGTACAAGATTGCTGTCAAACGTGTTTTTGTTCTTTTTGATAATTTTTTTCATCCCAAATAGATTAAGTCAGATTTTTATGCTTGGTGATATGTTAATCTAGGTATGAATAAACTAAACTGGAGGAAAATGTTCATTTTAAAGGATTTTGGCCTTGTACAAAGATGGTACAATTTTAAGCTCTTTTACCCTATTATACACACATGTCGTCAAAGGTGCTTTGGTTCATTGTGAAAAACTTCGTCATTATTCACCTCAAATCGAAGAAATGAGATTTTTATTCTGGGTAATATGTTTATCTTGGTATGAATAAAAAACAAGATGAAAGTACAATGTATGGGTTTAAATTCTCATTTAATATCTTTTATTAGTATTACCAGTTTTCCTGTCAATGTTACACATGCAAGTTAATATACAAACATATTTTAACAGAAAGCTGTGAGATTACTATTAAAACACAAACAAAAGCTGTGAGATGACTATAATTCGCCGGCAGCGGCCACTGATCACACAATTAAAATCAATCAACAACGCAAACTTTTAATTGAAGTTAGGATCCCTTCTTTTAATTAATTCTCAAGAATAAAGAAAAAACACACAAAGCATCTTCTTCAGTTCGCTAATTGATCCGACTATGAACACGCGCGTGAAATGTTGTTGTTTTTTTCTTTTCGCCCACAATACTGAAAGCTTAATTTAATTACCAAAAGAAAAAAAAATGGATTACAAACAAAACTTTAATAACCTATAACTCATGAATAAGATCTAAATAAAAAGAGAATTAAACAATTGAAAAAATCTACACAATCAATATTGAAATAAGTCTAACTGAAACCGTTTTTGGATCGAACGATCATAGCATTTATTATACTGTAATGTTGTTTTAATCAGAGACCTAGATCTATGTGTCCACATATATCTATCCGTTTTGAAATAATAATATTTTATAAGGTTTTAACTGTTTGAAATACCAAATTATACAAGAATATTTTATCAGCAAAAGTCTTTCAAATAAACTATTCAACAGCATTCTTGCTGCAATTTGGAAGTTCTTAGCGCTATTTCTTCAACGATCGCGGCATTATAAATTCTTATTGTAGGTAAATAAAATGGAGACATTATAAAAAAAAACATAATTACCCATGTTTCTATGAAACTTTATTTTATAAAAATCGGATCATTATTGACCAAGTTACAGCCGCCTTTCATAGCGCCGTAACATTTTCGCATAACTTTGCTCGATAATCGTAGCCTTTGCTACTGACGGGTCGCTATCTTATCGCAATTGTGATACACCGGCTATCTCCAGACTACTCCGCTTGATTCATGGAAAAAATTGTCTGCTGATCCTCAGTGTACTTATCGGTTTCTCGACCACGTGACCCCGCCGAGAGAGTCATAAGGCGCGAAGTTTCCAATCTGTGTTATCTATAGGTCTTTGGTTGATGCAAGTAGTCCGAAAATCGGTACGACGTGGTTGGGATATTACTTCTGATAAATGTCTCAATTAACTGCATATTTAGTTAACATTGTGGAATAATAATGAAATAAAATTTATATGCATGATTAGACAAAACATTTTTCTTTTAATAACTGTTTAATTTTTTGCTTTACATCATAAAATAATGGTTTTATTGATAATTAAGTCAGAGTGGTATTGGTTTTTACCGCTATTCTCCCTTTGAACTGATTAGGAATTGGCTTTTATCAGGGTTGCTAGTAGGTGTGAGTTTGTTACGTAAAAACAACATCACCCCAACCTATAAACAAGAGCAGACAACTCTATCAAGCATTTTGTCATAATTATTGCCCCTTTTATACTTAGAATATGCATATTATTGATAAATCTATGTTAAAGTTTGCGTACTACCCAGAATATTTCCTATATCCTTTCACATATTGCTTTGATATTTTGCATACTTGTTTACCAACATCAGGGATCAAGCTAGACTCCAATTTTTGGGAGAAAAGCGGTAATTTCTGGAGAGGGAGAAGTTAGGCAGTTTTAGGGAGAAGTGGATCTTTTGCAATCACCAATGGACTATTGTGAGATTCCTGCCAAATACCCGAATGACGAGCGCTGTGAATGGTTGCTTATCAATTTTCAATAGGTAATTTACTACCCCAGGGGGCGGAGTTTCATCGATTCGGTCAGTTGATTGACTTTGGCGTGTATTCGGTAATAAACAGAAGCCACTTAGATAACGCTGCGGATATGATAATTGGCAGATTTTAGGGCGAAGTGATATCGCCGGTGCTTATGATTAAAGGGAAGCCACGGCGATATAATCGCCCAAATCGCCCAGTTGCTTGCTCCCTGAACATGACCCTAACTTATAAACAAGACCATACCACTGTATCAAGCATTTTGACATAATTATGGCCCCTTTTACACTTAGATAATTGAACATCTTGCTTAAATTGCCATAACTTCTTTATTTATGATCACATTTTATTATTACTTTGACAAAACAACACTTACCTGAATACCACAATGGATTTCACCCAAACAATACCCCACGCCCCTACCCAGAATCCCTTCCCACCCAACCCCCACCCCCCCCCCCAATTTTTTTATTTTTTTAAAAAACATATCTAATAATTACCACACCCCACATTATACCCCCTCTCACCCCCACCCCCCCTACCCCCCCATTTTTTTTTAAACATCATCTAATAAATGAACACCCCCACGTTATACCCCCTCTCAACCCTCCCTCCCCCCCCCAATTTTTTTTTTCCCTTTTTTTATTTTGGAAAGATCGTCTTATAAATTATTGAATATGAACATTTGAATTATTGAATATTAGATGGCTTACGTTATACTGTCAAGCACTTGAATAGTCAAGTGCGCTGTCCTCTGACAGCTCTTGTTTTAGGTTATTTTACATTAACTTCTTCATTTTCTACACCGATTTACTTCAAATTTATACTGAATCTCTCTTATGACAATACGGTCAATCTCAACTATGCATGGCCCCATTACCAACCCTGGGGCGCCCCGCCCACATAGACCACACCCACCCAAAATTGCCTTTTACTATAATTTATTCCTTTTTACACCGATTAATTTCTAATTGATACTGAACTTCTATAATGACAATATGACAATACGGTCAATCTCAGTTATGCATGGCCCCATTACCAACCCTGGGGCGCCCCTGGGTCAAACATGCGGCGTGGGGATACGCGTTGGTCTCTGCTGCGCCATTTCTACTTCATTTTAATTTGACACTTATGAAGTTGACATACAGTTTAAATTTAATCGACTACATGTAATCACGCAGCTCCCATTATGTTTCATTTGTATAATATGTGAGTACATTTGTACTCAGGTCGCTCAATCGATTTAATTTCAATTTAATGAAATAAACGCTATGTTTAATTCTAATACAGTTGTGATGGTCTTTTATGTGTGGCTTTATGCCTACATTGTATCATATTATGAATACCCAACGATAAACTTTGAATAATTCATCTTTCGAAGAAGGCAAAAAGAAAACAAAATTATGTTTTATATACATGTTTTATATACATGTTTATATAAATGAATGAACGATAAATATATACACAAAAAACAAATATATACAAGAATATACACGAATATACACACAGTCACTATTTACATCACTCATCACACAACCCACTAGTTTACATGTTTTCACTGTTCATGTAGGACATGAACCCATCCAACAGTGGCGTGTCAATGTTGAGCTCTCTGCTCGCCAGCGGCCTCCTGTCTTTTCTCCGCAACATCTCGTTCACCTTTATAACGACCCGATCCTGTAATAGCTCGACACCCCGCACGTCCGGGTGATAGGCCAATACCGCATTGCGAACAGCTTCCTGCCGGGGTTCGTCCAGTGCCAACTAATTATTCTGGCCACCGCCAAGCCGGTTGTAGAGAGAGCGAAGATTTCCGGGCCCAAAGAGCTCGGGGAACACTCGCTTCACAAGCAGGCATGCGAAGTGGCCCGCGTTGTGGCTCTCCCTGTGGATTCTCCGGACCTTCTTCCGGTAGTCCTAGGGTAGACAGATCTACCAATGTTGACGGTTCCGACTGCACGGCGGTTGAGGGCTTGTGCTGCATCCAGCTGGTGGCGAAGGTCCCGCACATCACTGTGCAGGTCCTGTATCATGATCACATGTGCGTCAAATCTTTTATTTTGGGCGACTAGCAAGGCCTGGACCCCTGTCAGGATCACCGCCACTGTGTCCTCAGTTTGACGATGGAACCTGATGGTGGGCCTGCGTACGGTCGGTGTTGATCCTGGCACTTCAAATGAACAGAGGGCTTGGTCAAAGCGGAGGGAACTTCCACTGACGGGCCAGACGGCATGGTAGGAGTGGGTACAATAGGGGCGGGCGCAGTCACCGGAAAAGCAGACGGCGCAACAGCGGCGGGTACCTCCATGGACACGGTCGGCGCAACCGCGGTGGGGGACTTGCACTGACGGGCCAGACGGCGTAGTAGGAGCGGGTACAATCAGGGCAGGCGCAATCACCAGTACAGCAGATGGCGCAACCACGACGGGTACTTCCAAGGACATGGTCAGCGCAAGCGTGGCGGACACTTCCAAGGACACCGTCGCTGTCAGCGCAACATGGGCGGGCGCTCCCACTGGACCGATCAGCGCTGCCACCTGTCCCTGGCCTACAGCAAACATACGCGCCAACTCCTTCCCTTTTTCGTTCTTTTCAACCCTGCGTCGTTTTGCCGGTGGTTTAGTTGACGTGGCTGGAGCGCCCACGGCCACTGAGGGATTCCGACTGATCTATACCTCTTCAGTCTCACGGGCTTTCATGTCGTTTTGCGAACCCGTCGCCAGAACGACTGCTTGGGTAACCTGTCTGGCGTTTCCCCACTTAACTTGGTATCTGCTACCCACCAAGATCTGCAGACAAAACAAACAGATAATAAACAAATGATTGTTATTCAGTTCTTTATAATGCCCTCCTTGGAAGAAGAGGGCAGAGCTCCAGATAAGGGAGGTATTTTCGTAATTACAAATTATTTTCAAGTCCGTTACCTATTTATTTTAAAATCTTGTCGTACCATTAAGAATAACAAAATCAAGTTACGAATATTATTTTTACATTGGTTCGTATTGATATTTATTGAGTTCTTTTCGCGTATTAAAGATCTTTTCGGTGCTTATATAAAATGGTTATCGGGTTTGTTTAACAAAGCGCATTTTTTCCAATAAAAGCGGGGTGTACAGTCCTTCTGTCAAAAAACAATGGCGGCGCCCAGAGAGCGTCCTAAAAAACTGCAAAGCGTGCAAAAACACGCTTTTAACATATTGTACGCAAAGTGAGCCGAAGATGAATGTTAAGAAAGACATTATGGAAAAGATCTTATACGATGTTGTATGTTCAGTTGCCGAAACAGTCGTAAAAGCTAAAAAAAACGCGACACGACGGGTCCAAACAAAAAAACATTGAACGAGTGGAAGGGACAATTCCTGTGGTCATTCGTTAAAAAGATTGAAGGGGAGACCCGTTTTAATTGTAAAATATGTAAAAATTCATTGAAGGCATGCAATCTAAGCACAGTTTGGGCATATGAATATTTGAAAAATTAAATTGTATAATACTGAATAGACACTGTTGAACTCGTTTAAATTAAGTTGCTAGTATGTTTGTTTTGATTTATTTGCTTGAAAATAACCATTATTATTTATTTTTAGGTCATTAAGAAAAGTTAAGAATTATTCTCCAAAACTTAGTAGTAACGTTAAGAATAAAATTTCAGAGTTAAGAATTATTTTTGAAAACTGGTAGTAACGTTCAGAATTTCACAAAACTTTATCTGGAGCTCTGAGAGGGGGTATATTGTTTTGCACATGTCGGTCCGTATGTCTGTCCACCAGATGGTTTCCGGATGATAACTCATGAAGCTTAGGCCTAGGATCATGAAACTTCATAGGTACATTGATCATTACTCGCAGATGACCCCTATTGATTTTGAGGTCACTAGGTCAAGGTCACGGTGACCAGAAAAATATTAAAATGGTTTCTGGATGATAACTCAAGAATGATTACGCCTAGGATAATGAAACATCATTGGTACATTGATCATGACTGGCAGATGACCCCTATTGATTTTCAGGTCACTAGGTCAAAGGCCAAGGTCACAGTGACAAAAACGTATTCACACAATGGCTGCCTCTACAACTGACAGCCCATATAGGGGGCATGCATATTTTACAAACAGCCCTTGTTATAAATTATGTACAGAAATTATATGTTATGCATTAAACAAAGAAATAAAGTGTTTTTTTGTTAAGTGTACGTGCTTAACATATTTATAAAAAATTATTTTTTTTGAATACACATTTTATGGCTGTCACAAAGGAATTACTTTATGGATAATTATAATAATCAAACGCTCGTATGTTAAAGCTAATAACGACTTAATGAAGTTGATGAATCAACAATAAACTTTTACTAATAATTAACTGACTCAGTAATCAACCATACATCTTATCTACACAATAATGTCAAATGCATACCAATTTACTCTTTTAATCTCAACTGGTGGCATTGTCTAATATGGAGATAGTGATCGCGCCTCTTATCACTTTTTGCAAAACCATAATCTTGCTTAAAAAGATTATCCTTAATTGGTGAAGGTGAAATAACTAACAATGCAGGTTTTTTTAAATGTAAAAACAAATTATTTAAAAAATAAAATAGCCTCGCAGAAACTAATATTTAAACGCGCAGAGTTGAATTCAGGGTATATTTTTATGCCCCCGGTAGGGTGGCATATAGCAGTTGAACTGTCCGTCAGTCAGTATGTCAGTATGTGTGTATGTGTGTTTGTCAGTCTGTCCGTCCGTCCGAAAAAACTTTAACGTTGGCCATAACTTTTTCACTATTGAAGATAGCAACTTGATATTTGGCATGCATGTGTATCTCATGGAGCTTAACATTTTGAGTGGTGAAAGGTCAAGGTCAAGGTTATCCTTCAACTTCAAATGTCAAATAAATGGCGTCTGTCTGTCCGAAAACTTAAACATTAGCCATAACTTTTTCACTATTGAAGATAGAAACTTGATATTTGGCATGCATGTGCATCTCATGGAGCTGCACATTTTGAGTGGTGAAAGGTGAAGGTGAAGGTCAGTCTTCAAGGTCAAATGTCAATGACACTACGCAGCGAGCGATATTTGCCAAAATCACCGACACGCGGTGGACATTATTTTTTTGGGGTGAAAATTCACCGTGATTTAGCGCGGATTATCACCCAGTGTCACCCGCAATCGGGCTTGATCATCGCGAATGTTATCAAAATGATCTCCGCGGTGATTCACCGCGATTCACCTTGTTAGCCTTGGATCGCGGTGGAGGCCGATGATCCTACGTTTCATGTATACATGTAATCTTCGAGAAGATATACATGTAAATTGTACCACGATTCACAGTGGAACACAGTGAATTTTTTTTTACTACGTTTAAAATAATTTACAAAAGGATGGGTCGATCCAAATACTATTTACATAGTCTACTACTTTGCAACATGTTTGCATCTCCAAAGGAAGAGTATTCAATTCGCCTAAACTCCGTACTAATTTTTGCTTTCGGATTACTACAATGTAAGAACGTTGGTTATTCTAGCCAAACGACAGAAATTTATATGCAAATACACATATTATTATTATTAATTGACCGCAAGAAACATTTATTTCTGAATTCAAAAATAAATAATCAGAACTGAATAATAATATACATACGTCAACTTGTTTACACATGCAATATAACGTTCTACACATATTGTCATTTTACCTTACACATTCTTTTGCAGATAGTAGTAAGTTGCGTATGAAAATGGTAGGTACAACATGTATATCGTCAGAGTTTTGCTTGTTGGCCAGTTTATATGAACTGAGTTATTCTAACAAGCGTTATGTTTTATTTTAATGTTTGTTTGATGTTTGCTTCGTACGCACTTGTTTAAACTTCCCGGATATTTCATGCCGAATGACGTATAATAAATCAATTATAAAACGTGTGGTAATTTTTATTCGGCTTATTATTTTGTTAATGTAAAACATAAACAAATAATTTTTCTGTTCTTGATAAATTACATACAAGAGATGTGTATATATGCATATGTATGCACATGACGCATTTGAAGCATAAATTTAATTGGTAACACAGTTTTCAGTTCAGATAAACATTTATAATGCATTAATAAACTAAAATAATGCAAGCATTATATACATGTAATTACAGTTGTCTGTTCCACAACCTGTATTAGTGGCATCTTTGTAATTGGAAAGAACACTACTAAGATTTCGATGTGATGCAATATATATATATATATATCTCATTCGTCTTGCTGGGCGGCGTAGTAGTTCATTCATTTTGATGATGCCTTCGTGTCCCCAATTCTGTTTGTCGCTCATGCTTGGGAAGTGATGAATAACATACATTCTTATGGCGCTCTTCCGTCTAGGGCTCAGTGCCTGTTTTTAGCTCATCTATTTTTTGAAAAAAAATTATGAGCTATTGTCATCACCTTGGCGTCGGCGTCGGCGTCCGGTTAAGTTTTGCGTTTAGGTCCACTTTTCTCAGAAAGTATCAATGCTATTGCATTCAAACTTGGTACACTTACTTACTATCATGAGGGGACTGGGCAGGCAAAGTTAGATAACTCTGGCGTGCATTTTGACTGAATTATGTGCCCTTTTTATACTTAGAAAATTGAAAATTTTGGTTA
Source organism: Dreissena polymorpha (assembly GCF_020536995.1). Classification (NCBI taxonomy): domain Eukaryota; kingdom Metazoa; phylum Mollusca; class Bivalvia; order Myida; family Dreissenidae; genus Dreissena; species Dreissena polymorpha. Next base: position 74,276,460 of record NC_068357.1, on the reverse strand, counting down.
AGTTTTGCGTTTAGGTCCACTTTTTTCAGAAAGTATCAATGCTATTGCATTCAAACTTGGTACACTTACTTACTATCATGAGGGGACTGGGCAGGCAAAGTTAGATAACTCTGGCGTGCATTTTGACAGAATTATGTGCCCTTTTTATACTTAGAAAATTGAAAATTTTGGTTAAGTTTTGTGTTAAGGTCCATTTTATTCCTTAAGTATCAAAGCTATTGCTTTCATACTTGCAACACTTACTAACTACCGTAAGGGGACTGTGCAGGCAAAGTTATGTAACTCTGACTGGCATTTGGACGGAATTATGGGCCCTTTATACTTAGAAAATTGAAAGTTATGTTAAGTTTTGTGTTTTGGTCCACTTTACCCCTAAAGTATCATAGATATTGCTTTCATACTTGGAACACTCGCAAACTATCATAAGGGTACAGTAAAAGGACAAGTTGCATAACTCTGGATGTCATTTTTACGGAATTATGGCCCTTTTTTGACTTAGTAACTTTGAATATATGGTTAAATTTTGTGTTTCGATCCACTTTACTTCTTAAGTATCAAGGCGATTGCTTTCAAACTTCAAATACTTTCATGCTATCATGAGGTTACTGTACCTGGCAAGTTGAATTTTACCTTGACCTTTGAATGACCTTGACTCTCAAGGTCAAATTATTAAATTTCTCTAAAATTGCCATAACTTCTTTATTTATGATTAGATTTGATTGATACTTTGACAAAACTACTCTTACCTGACATACCACAATAGACTCCACCCAAACCATCGCCCGTGCCCCCCCCCCCAACCCCCCCCCTATTTTTTTTTTTTTTTTTTTTTTTTAAGATCATCTCACAAATGACCACCACACCCTCACACTATACCCCCCCCCACCCCACCCCCTCCCCAATTTTTTTTTAAACGGTTAAAAAACAAAACTATTTATTTTGATTATTTTATGTTTGAAATACTGTCCAACCATCGCACCCAAGAATCCCCCCCCCCACCCCCCTCCCCCCCACCCGAATCCCCCCCCCCCCCCAATTTTTTTTTTTTTTTTAAGATCATCTCACAAATTACAACCACACCCTCACACTATACCCCCCCACCTCCCCCCCCCCCCCCCCAATTTTTTTTATGAAACGGTTAAAAAACACAAATATTTATTTTTATTATTTTATGTTTGAAATACCGTCCAACCATCGCACCCAAGAATCCCCCCCCCCCCCCCCCGATTTTTTTTTCCTTTTTTTCGCATTTTTGGAAGAAAATGTAATAAATGTCCACACCCCCACACAATGCACCGCTCTTCACTCCACCCCTCCCTCCTTTGTAATTGAAAATGAGAGTCCCTTCACCTTTAAAAAGAAAATAGATGAGCGGTCTGCACCCGCAAGGCGGTGCTCTTGTTTGTCCCTGCCGCCACCATGGTAGTTGAAGTGGAGCCTCACGTTGGCGGCAGTGAACAGTTAAGGATACAGCCGTTTTGTCAGGCGAGCAACGAAATTACCCGGGCCATGGGAAGCTTGTCAAATCAACTTACCTCCTCGTCTGAAAGTAAGGCATGACAGGCAATAGCCTCACTTTCAGGACGAGGAGGATATGTGGGCTGCGAAGCTGTGGGTTGTGCATATGTGGGCTACACATATGTGGGCTGCGCAGTTGTGGACTGTGCAGCGATGGGCTGTGCCATCATGGGCTACTCTATTGTGGGCTGCGCCACTGTAGGCTGTATTGTTGAAGTAGCAGCATTATTGTACAAGCCCATGACAATGGACGACATCAGGTCTTTCATTGAGGCCATCTCCAGCAGCAGCAACGCGTAACCTCTAGTCAAGAACTTGACCTGCCGCCGGAGCTTTTCCTGCTCTCGCGAATTAGTCTTTTGCATTTCAATAATCTGATTCAGGATCGACGTCATTGATCCGGTTTGGGTCGGCCGTGTTGCCAGGAATGATGTCCGGGTTGGAGTTAGCGTCGTTGACAGATCCAACAATACTGCTGCTCCCGTTGGAGTGACAGATAGTGGCTCTGCTAACAGAGACATCCACGGCCCTAGAACCTCTCCCACAACAGTCTCTTCAACGGAAGGCGGCACTTATGTAGCTCCAACAGGGAGTGGTAGAGGAACAACCTGCTTTGAAATCGGTCCCATTGAACGAATGAATGTGCCTCCAGACATCCACTGCCTATGAACCTCGCCCACAACAGTCTCTTCAACGGGAGGCGGCACATATGTCGCTCCAACGGGGAGTGGTGGAGATCAACCTGCTCTGAGGTCGATCCCATTGAAGGTGGAACGAACGTGCCTCCAGTTGAAGATGACGTCGCCTCTAACAATGGTTCCGGCGTTTCGGGTACACGAGAATCTGTACCAGGTGGCACAGAAATCGCTCCAAGTTAAACTAACTCCGTTGACGTTGAGGAGGCTTCTTGCGCTGGTTCTGGGAGATAACGGAAGTATGAGGTCTCCAACTCATAACTTGTGCCACAGTCTTGCCGACGGCAGTCTAAAACAAGAATGATGATTAGTTTACCGATTTCTTGAACAACAATGATACAAATATGAAACGATACGTGGCAAAGGAAGGTCTGCGAACAAAAGATGAACTGCAAGCGAGTCTCAAGAATTCTGGGGAAAAGAAATGACTGTCGAGCAATGCAACAGATACATCGACCACTGTTTTAAAGTGGCTCCAGTTTGGGTCGCAATGAAGGGCAAGGCTACAGGGGACATTCCTAGCAGATTTTATAGTGAGTGGTCAAGGGGGAAAAGTTTCCACCACTCCGCAAATCTGTTAAGTACAGACAAAATGCAACGAAAATTGACAAGCCTAAATGTTGTTTCAAAAACATAGCGACATGAAACTGAAGATTTACCAGTTGGCAAAGTACGAGTTACAGTAACGTATAGCATTGTGATAAGGCCTCATGTTCAGTCATTAAATCGAAAAGAATCTCGGAAAAAACGACACCTATATTTTTTTGGAAATAGTGCAAATATAGTTTAGTTTATGCATTGGAAGTATGCTTTTTGTAAAAGAACAAAAATAAATGAAATAATACAACTTATTATAAAATGAAAGTGACAATGGTAACAAAGCCCTATTACAAACGAACGCCACTGTGTCATAAGTTTGACGCTGGAACCTGATGGTGGGCCTGCGTACGGTCAGTGTTGATCCTGGCACTTCCAATGAACAGAGGGCGTGGTCAAAGCGGAGGGAACTTCTACTGACCGGCCAGACGGCGTGGTAGGAGCGGGTGCAATCAGGGCGGACGCAGTCACTGGAAAAAGCAGACGGTGCAACAGCGGCGGGTACCTTCAAGGACACGGTCGGCGCAACCGCAGCGGGGGACTTCCACTAACGGGCCAGACGGCGTAGTAGGAGTGGGTTCAATCCGGGCAGGCGCAGTCACCGGTACAGCAGACGGCGCAACCGCGACAGGTACTTCCAAGGACATGGTCAGCGCAAGCGTGGCGGACACTTCCAAGGACACCGTCGCTGTCAGCGCAACATGGGCAAGCACTCCCACTGGACCGATCAGCCCTGCCACCTGTCCCTGGCCTACAGCAAACATATGCGCCAACTCCTTCCCTTTTTCGTTCTTTTCAACCCTGGGTCGTTTTGCCGGTGGATTAGTCGACGCGGCTCGAGCGCCCACGGCCACTGAGGGATTCCGACTGATCTGTACCTCTTCAGTCTTCTTTTAGGGCTTTCATATCGTTTTGCGAACCAGTCGCCAGAACGACTGCTTTGGTAACCTGTCTGGCGTTTCCCCACTTAACTTGGTATCTGCTACCCACCAAGATCTGCAGACAAAACAAACTGATAATAAACAAATGATTGTTATTCAGTTCTTTATTATGGAAGAAGAGGGCAGAGCTCCAGATAAGCGTCGTATTTTCGTAATTACGAATTATTTTCAAGTCCGTTACCTATTTATTTTAAAATCTTGTCGTACCATTAAGAATAACAAAATCAAGTTACGAATATTATTTTTACATTGGTTCGTATTGATATTTATTGAGTTCTTTTCGCGTATTAAAGATCTTTTCGGTGCTTATATAAAATGGTTATCGGGTTTGTTTAACAAAGCGCATTTTTTCCAATAAAAGCGGCGTGTACAGTCCTTCTGTCAAAAAACAATGGCGGCGCCCAGAGAGCGTCCTAAAAAACTGCAAAGCGTGCAAAAACACGCTTTTAACATATTGTACGCAAAGTGAGCCGAAGTTGAATGTTAAGAAAGACATTATGGAAAAGATCTTATAAGATGTTGTATGTTCAGTTGCTGAAACAGTCGTAAAAGCTAAAAAAACGCGACACGCCGGGTCCAAACAAAAAAACATTGAACGAGTGGAAGGGACAATTCCTGTGGTCATTCGTTGAAAAGATTGAAGGGGAGACCCGTTTTAATTGTAAAATATGTAAAAATTCATTGAAGGCATGCAATCTAAGCACAGTTTGGGCATATGAAGGTATTTGAAAAATAAAATTGTATAATACTGAATAGACACTGTTGAACTCGTTTAAATTAAGTTGCTAGTATGTTTGTTTTTATTTTTTTGCTTGAAAATAACCATTATTATTTATTTTAAGGTCATTAAGAAAAGTTAAGAATTATTCTCCAAAACTAAGTAGTAACGTTAAGAATAAAATTTCAGAGTTAAGAATTATTTTTGAAAATCTGGTAGTAACGTTTAGAATTTCACAAAACCTTATCTGGAGCTCTGAGAGGGGGTATATTGTTTTGCACATGTCGGTCCGTATGTCAGTCCGTATGTCCGTCCACCAGATGGTTTCCGGATGATAACTCATGAAGCTTAGGCCTAGGATCATGAAACTTCATAGGTACATTGATCATGACTCGCAAATGACCCCTATTGATTTTGAGGTCACTAGGTCAAGGTCACGGTGACCAGAAAAATATTAAAATGGTTTCCGAATGATAACTCAAGAATGATTACGCCTAGGATAATGAAACTTCATAGGTACATTGATCATGACTGGCAGATGACCCCTATTGATTTTCAGGTCACTAGGTCAAAGGCCAAGGTCACAGTGACAAAAACGTATTCACACAATGGCTGCCTCTACAACTGACAGCCCATATAGGGGGCATGCATGTTTTACAAACAGCCCTTGTTATAAATTATGTACATAAATTATATGTTATGCATTAAACAAATAAATAAAGTGTTTTTTTGTTAAGTGTACGTGCTTGACATATTTATAAAAAAATGTTTTTTTGAATACACGTTTTAAAAATATGGCTGTCACAAAGGAACTACTTTATGGATAATAATAATAATCAAACGCTCGTATGTGAAATCTAATAACGACTTAATGAAGTTGATGAATCATCAATAAACTTTTACTAATAATTAACTGACTCAGTAATCAACCATACATCTTATCTACACAATAATGTCAAATGCATACCAATTTACTCTTTTAATCTCAACTGGTGGCATTGTCTAATATGGAGATAGCGATCGTGCCTCTTATCACTTTTTGCAAAACCATAATCTTGCTTAAAAAGATTACCCTTAATTGGTGAAGGTGAAATAACTAACAATGCAGGTTTTTTTAAATGTAAAAACAAATTATTTAAAAAATAAAATAGCCTCGCAGAAACTAATATTGAAACACGCAGAGTTGAATTCAGGCTATATTTTTATGCCCCCGGTAGGGTGGCATATAGCAGTTGAACTGTCTGTCAGTCAGTATGTCAGTATGTGCGTATGTGTGCGTGTCAGTCTGTCCGTCCGTCCGAAAAAAACTTTAACGTTGCCCATAACTTTTTCACTATTGAAGATAGAAACTTGATATTTGGCATGCATGTGCATCTCATGGAGCTGCACATTTTGAGTGGTGAAAGATGAAGGTGAAGGTCATCCTTCAAGGTCAAATCTCAAATACACTACGCAGCGAGCGATTTTTGCCTAAATCACCGACACGCGGTGGACATTATTTTTTTGGGGTGAAAATTCACCGTGATTTAGCGTGGATTATCACCCAGTGTCACCCGCAATCGGGCTTGATCATCGCGAATGTTATCAAAATGATTTCCGCGGTGATTCACCGCGATTCACCTTGTTCGCGTTGGATCGCGGTGGAGGCCGATGATCCTACGTTTCATGTATACATGTAATCTTCGAGAAGATATACATGTAAATTGTACCACGATTCACAGTGGAACACAGTCAATTTTTTTTTACTACGTTATAAAATAATTTACAAAAGGATGGGTCGATCCAAATACTATTTACATAGTCTACTACTTTGCAACATGTTTGCATCTCCAAAGGAAGAGTATTCAATTCGCCTAAACTCCGTACTAATTTTTGCTTTCGGATTACTACAATGTAAGAACGTCGGTTATTCTAGCCAAACGACAGAAATTTATATGCAAATACACATATTATTATTATTAATTGACCGCAAGAAACATTTATTTCTGAATTCAAAAATAAATAATCAGAACTGAATAATAATATACATACGTCAACTTGTTTACACATGCAATATAACGTTCTACACATATTGTCATTTGCCTTACACATTCTTTTGCAGATAGTAGTAAGTTGCGTATGAAAATGGTAGGTACAACATGTATATCGTCACAGTTTTGCTTGTTGGCCAGTTTATATGAACTGAGTTATTCTAACAATCGTTATGTTTTATTTTAATGTTTGTTTGATGTTTGCTTCGTACGCACTCGTTTAAACTTCCCGGATATTTCATGCCGAGTGACGTATAATAAATCAATTATAAAACGTGTGGTAATTTTTATTCGGCTTATTATTTTGTTAATGTAAAACATAAACAAATAATTTTTCTGTTCTTGATAAATTACATACAAGAGATGTGTATATATGCATATGTATGCACATGACGCATTTGAAGCATAAATTTAATTGGTAACACAGTTTTCAGTTCAGATAAACATTTATAATGCATTAATAAACTAAAATAATGCAAGCATTATATACATGCAATTACAGTTGTCTGTTCCACAACCTGTATTAGTGGCATCTTTGTAATTGGAAAGAACACTACTAAGATTTCAATGTGATGCAATATATATATATCTCATTCGTCTTGCTGGGCGCCTTAGTAGTTCATTCATTTTGATGATGCCTTCAGTTAGTGTCCCCAATTCTGTTCGTCGCTCATGCTTGGGAAGTGATGAATAACATACATTCTTATGGCGCTCTTCCGTCTAGGGCTCAGTGCCTGTTTTTTGTCCCTGCCGCCACCTTGGTAGTTGAAGTGGAGCCTCACGTTGGCGGCCGTGAACAGTTAAGGATACAGCCGTTTTGTCAGGCGAGCAACGAAATTACCCGGGCCATGGGAAGCTTGTCAAATCATCCTTACCTCCTCGTCTGAAAGTAAGGCATGACAGGCAATAGCCTCACTTTCAGGACGAGGAGGATATGTGGGCTGCGAAGCTGTGGGTTGTGGATATGTGGGCTGCACATATGTGGACTGCACATATGTGGGCTGCGCAGTTGTGGACTGTGCAGCGATGGGCTGTGCCATCATGGGCTACTCTATTGTGGGATGCGCCACTGTAGGCTGTATTGTTGAAGTAGCAGCATTATTGTACAAGCCCATGACAATGGACGACATCAGGTCTTTCATTGAGGCCATCTCCAGCAGCAGCAACGCGTAACCTCTAGTCTAGAACTCGACCTGCCGCCGGAGCTTTTCCTGCTCTCGCAAATTGGTCTTTTGCATTTCAATAATCTGATTCAGGATCGACGTCATTGATCCGGTTTGGGTGGGCCGCGTTGCCAGGAATGATGTCCGGGTTGGAATTGGCGTCGTTGACAGATCCAACAATACTGCTGCTCCCGTTGGAGTGACAGATAGTGGCTCTGCTAACAGAGACATCCACGGCCCTAGAACCTCTCCCACAACAGTCTCTTCAACGGAAGGCGGCACATATGTAGCTCCAACAGGGAGTGGTTGAGGAACAACCTGCTCTGAAGTCGGTCCCATTGAACGAATGAATGTGCCTCCAGACATCCACTGCCTATGAACCTCGCCCACAACAGTCTCTTCAACGGGAGGCGGCACATATGTCGCTCCAACGGGGAGTGGTGGAGATCAACCTGCTCTGAGGTCGATCCCATTGAAGGTGGAACGAACGTGCCTCCAGTTGAAGATGACGTCGTCTCTAACAATGGTTCCGGCGTTTCGGGTACATGAGAATCTGTACCAGGTGGCACAGAAATCGCTCCAAGTTGAACTAACTCCGTTGACGTTGAGGAGGCTTCTTGCGCTGGTTCTGGGAGATAACGGAAGTATGAGGTCTCCAACTCATAACTTGTGCCACAGTCTTGCCGACGGCAGTCTAAAACAAGAATGATGATTAGTTTACCGATTTCTTGAACAACAATGATACAAATATGAAACAATACGTGGCAAAGGAAGGTCTGCGAACAAAAGATGAACTGCAAGCGAGTCTCAAGAATTCTGGGGAAAAGAAATGACTGTCGAGCAATGCAACAGATACATCGACCACTGTTTTAAAGTGGCTCCAGTTTGGGTCGCAATGAAGGGCAAGGCTACAGGGGACATTCCTAGCAGATTGTTTAGTGAGTGGTCAAGGGGGAAAAGTTTCCACCACTTCGCAAATCTGTTAAGTACAGACAAAATGCAACGAAAATTGACAAGCCTAAATGTTGTTTCAAAAACATAGCGACATGAAACTGAAGATTTACCAGTTGGCAAAGTACGAGTTACAGTAACGTATAGCATTGTGATAAGGCCTCATGTTCAGTCATTAAATCGAAAAGAATCTCGGAAAAAACGACACCTATATTTTTTTGGAAATAGTTAGTGCAAATATAGTTTAGTTTATGCATTGGAAGTATGCTTTTTGTAAAAGAACAAAAATAAATGAAATAATACAACTAATTATAAAATGAAAGTGACAATGGTAACAAAGCCCTATTACAAACGAAGTGCATGACGGATATTAAATGGCTTTGTAAATTAGATGAAATTTTTTCGTAATATCAATTACCCCTATTGTTGTTAAACGTATTTTCTTTTACGATGCCGTTCGTGCCCTATAGTAGCATTACAACTTTTTTTACGGATTACGTTGTTTTAATCAACCGAATACTTGTTTGCGTACATTTCTCATAAATTGTGAAACACCGTCCATTTATCGTCCACATTTGGTTTGAAAACACTCTAGAGGCCACATTTCTTGTCCGATCTTCATTAAACTTGGTCAGAAGATTTGTCCGAATGATACTTTGATCGAGTTCGAAACTTGGTCATGCTGGGTCAAAAACTAGGTCAGTAGGTCAAAAATAAGAAAAACCTTTTAGACACTGTAGAAGTCACATTTCATGCACAATCTTCATGAAACTTGTCAAAATGTTTGTCTTAATGACATGTTGGTTGAAAAACATGGCTGCCAGGGGTGGGGGCTGGCGCATTTTCCTTATATTTAGATAGTAAAAAATGCTTGTGAACACTCTTGAAGTCACAATTTTTGCCCAATCATCATAAAACTTGGTGAGAACACTGGTTTAGTTAATATGTCAGATGTGGTCGAAGATGTTTCCGATTGGTCTAAAAACATGATCGCCAGGGGAGTGGGACAGTTTTTATTATATGAGTATAGAGAAACCTTGTGAACTCTCTAGAAGTGATATCGTGAAACTTAGTCAAGACTTTGGTTTTATTGATATCTCAGACAAGTTGGAAAAGGTCTCAGTTATGTGCAAAAAAACACACACTTTTTAGCTCACCTGATTGCTCAGGTGAGGTTTTGGGGTTGGTCGTTGTCTGTTGCATGTTTGTCCGTCCACATTTGGTTTTTTAACACTCTTGCATTCACATTTCCCAAGCATTCTTAAGCGAAGCTATATGGCTACAAGATCTGAGTCAAGTTTGATAATGAGCAAAATCGCATAATAAATAGGGTGAGCGAACTAGGGACATCTTGGCCCTCTTGTTTTTAAACAAGTTCTGTTTTGATTATGGTGATTTCTTATGAAAAGCGTGGTATCAATTACTTAACATTTAATAATACATGTATTGTTTTAATTAGTATTCAAATGGCATATAATCACCTCTGTTTTTCTCTGGTGTCACTCCTGTTGAAACATCCGACTCCAAGAGTATCTCGTATCTGTTAGAAAATTATTGATATTGAAAGAAACATATTTCTACAATTAGTAAACCATATTTAATGTATTTTTTCCACAGAAATAAAACAAGGGAAATTTACAAAGTGTTAAATTTTGCACAGTTGTCCATGTTTTACGAAACTTCATCACACTAACTTGCCTTTATTACAATGGAAGACAGACATAGTTTATCCAGCTTTGTGAACTTACAGTACATTCCCGTTCGATATGCCACTGGAACATGGCTCCGTGGTGACAGCTGCAGGTGGGGAGCATTTCTGCATGCTGCAGGTGGCTGTTGAAGAGGATGGTTGACCCTCTTTTGGCGGCCTGTTCTCCTTCTCGAATGTGCCTACATAATCACACAGTGATTCATTAGATTAAAACAAGCAAATGTTATAAGTTATTATTACTAAAATTCTTCACAATCAAGCCAGATTCCTTAGCTTGTATATTAATGGAATACAAATCCAGTGATCGCTGGTTCTATCCTCAGTTATTGCCAGGCCCGATTTATGCCAAGCCATACATTCTCACCCGCTCTGGCCTCATAACCCAGTAGACAATTTATTGACTGAATTACAGTAGCTAGGTGCACAGGGACATTTGATGTAAATGATGCCTGATTGTACAATAATTTACAAACGCTATGTAAATTACTTACTTTCCACACCCCCCGGTATTCCGTCCAGTTGGTGGGATTTCGATCGCGAAGAATTATTATACCGGCCACGATCTCTTCTTCAATGGAGAAGTCCACCCTTCCATGGCCAGTTGATCTGGAATCGTCGACTTTACTTCGCACTGAAATGAGATCTCATTTTGATGCGCAATCATATAGATATTTAATTGTAGTGTAATTGCGTTTCATTCATTTAAATTGACGTTATTAGCTTTTTAGCATAATCGGGCATTCCATGATTTGGGAGAAACTCCACCGGTCCGGTATGGTGACCGCCAGCCGAACTCTGTTCCGTGAGTCCGAATAAATGAGGCGATTCCGACATGAGGCTGCATTATGTGTGGAATCAGTGCGTGTACCAGCACTCTAAATAAACTATATCTACTTAGCCTAGACTAAGGAATACTGTGATCAATTGTGAATGATCAATCTACTTTTTTTACTATTTTTTAGCTCATCTATTTTTTGAAAAAAAATTATGAGCTATTGTCATCACCTTGGCGTCGGCGTCGGCGTTGGCGTTGGCGTCGGCGTCCGGTTAAGTTTTGCGTTTAGGTCCACTTTTCTCAGAAAGTATCAATGCTATTGCATTCAAACTTGGTACACTTACTTACTATCATGAGGGGACTGGGCAGGCAAAGTTAGATAACTCTGGCGTGCATTTTGACAGAATTATGTGCCCTTTTTATACTTAAAAAATTGAAATTTTTTGTTAAGTTTTGCGTTTAGTTCCACTTTTCTCAGTAAGTATCAATGCTATTGCATTCAAACTTGGTACACTTACTTACTATCATGAGGGGACTGGGCAGGCAAATTTAGATAACTCTGGCATGCATTTTGACAGAATTATGTGCCCTTTTTATACTTAGAAAATTGAAAATTTGATTAAGTTTTGTGTTTAGGTCCACTTTATTCCTACAGTATCAAAGCTATTGCTTTCATACTTGCAAGATTTATGAACTATCATAAGGGGACCGTGCAGGCAAAGTTATGTAACTCTGACTGGCATTTGAACGGAATTATGGGCCCTTTATACTTAGAAAATTGAAAATTTGGTTAAGATTTATGTTTTGGTCCACTTTACCCCTAAAGTATCATAGATATTGCTTTCATACTTGGAACACTCACAAACTATCATAAGGGTACAGTAAAAGGACAAGTTGCATAACTCTGGTTGTCATTGTTACGGAATTATGGCCCTTTTTTGACTTAGTAACTTTTAATATATGGTTAAATTTTGTGTTTCGATCCACTTTACTTCTTAAGTATCAAGGCTATTGCTTTCAAACTTCAAATACTTACATGCTATCATGAGGTTACTGTACCTGGCAACTTTAATTTTACTTTGACCTTTGAATGACCTTGACTCTCAAGGTCAAATTATTAAATTTTGCTAAAATTGCCATAACTTCTTTATTTATGATTAGATTTGATTGATACTTTGATGAAACTACTCTTACCTGACATACCACAATAGACTCCACCCAAACCATCCCCTCCCCTCCCCCCCTCCCCCCTCCCCCCCCCTCCCCCCCCCCCCCTATTTTTTTTTTTTTTTTTTTTTTTTTTTTAAGATCATCTCACAAATGACCACCACACCCTCACACTATACCCCCACCCCCCCCCCACCCCACCCCCCCACCCCCATTTTTTTTTTTTTTTTTTTTTAAGATCATCTCACAAATTACCACCACACCCTCACACTATACCCCCCCCCCCCCCCCCCATTTTTTAAAAAAAAATGGTTATGTTTGAAATACCGTCCAACCATCGCACCCAAACCCCCCCCCCCCCCCCATCGCCCCCCCAACCCCCCCCCCCCCCCCTGATTTATTTTATTTTATTTTTTTTTTTCGCTTTTTTGGAAGATAATGTAATAAATGTCCACAACCCCACACTATACACCCCTCTTCACTCCACTCCTCCCTCCTTTGTGATTGAAAATGAGAGTCCCTTCACCTTTAAAAAGAAAATAGATGAGCGGTCTGCACCCGCAAGGCGGTGCTCTTGTTTTAACTATGATGTGATCTTATGCGGTATGTGTGTGTGGGGGGGTGCATATAACCCAGAGAAAACACCAACTGCCACCAACAAAAATCTCATTTTCAGGGAGCAGGAATCGAGCTATTTATTTTGAAAATTTTAAAGGGCTTTGGCAAATGAAAATAATAATATAATGCAAGTTTATATATCCACGGTTTAAACTGGGTATATTTCACATGAAATGTTTGAGGCATTTTGACATACAAAACATTTCATGAATTGGTTTTTGTTTGTTTGGCCCTTTTCTTGGTGTTTACCGAATTTCTCTTGTTGTCTTTTACTACATGTGGTTCTCCAACAAATATGTATTTGCTTAGCACATTTATTAAATATTTGAAATTAAAATTGGATTTTTTTTTTCGTTGCCATAGTCCCTCTAACAAACGCTATAATAACGCTATGAAGTTCATATAATGATATTTGCTTTGCATTGTCTCCATAAAACTTTTTTCCAATAATACGATAATGCAATACGGCTTAGTTATGAATATACTGAATACACCCATTAATGTTACATGGAATGCTCCGTATACTCAATTTGGGACAGTTCATTTTACAAATGTTAATTTGTTCATAACTTAAAATTAGCGCGTATGTTATTCAATAGTATTAACATTTGATAACTATTAATGCATTACAAAATGAACTGTGTTGACAATACGATTAACAAAACTGAAATGTTAAAAAAAAAACTCATTACACATTCTCATGACATGCTGTGTAAACTGAAATAGTGACATCAACCAATGATATTGGACCGTGTGCAAAAGCGGGTCATCACCCGCTAACGACCATTTCAGTTTAACCGTTCATAAGTGTGAGACGTTCATTTAAAATTGGAAACTATGAAAAATTCATGGCATGGATGTTTTAGATGGATTACAGTGCCATAGTAGATTTATATGCTTGAAATAATGGTAGTGATTTTGACAAATGAGCTAACATTGCTTAAGATTTCAATATGCACTGGGACATATAGATTAACATGTCTCCATTTGCAATTGGCAACTGGATGAAATTTTCTATTATGATTCAGAAATGGTGAACGCAAAACCGAATGATGACATTCAACCCTAGTTAACCCATTTATGCCTAGTGGACTCTCTCATCCTTCTAAATTGGATCAATTTATTTCCAAAATTAGGGATGTCTAGTATACTTATTTCTATATCATTCTCTTTCATGCGGTATTTTTGTTAGAGTTTGTTTTGTTCGTTTGTAACTTTTTATGCTTCTTCTGCTGACATTTTCGCTGGTTATCAATGCTTTGCATGGCGAGTTGTGACCAATATCTGATGTAAGATAAGACATTTTATATTGATCTAATCAATATTTACTTTCTTACGTAGCCCTTGTCATCGTTCATTTTCAAGTTAGTAAGATTTTATAAATTGATGTTACCGGATATAAATCTACATATCATGTTATCAATATTTGATTACAACTTGTTACTTTCGTTCATGTTGATTTAATTGTTTGTTGTTGTTTTTCCTGCGTCTTCCCCTTAGCCTAAAACATTGCAGTATTTAATACATAGAATCCTGTATATACATGCATGTACGTAATAACAACAACAATATATTCGGTATTTATTTAAAATGCACTTCATACGTATAAATATATCTTATACATATGAAACCTTGTTTAGTATTTAAACTGTGAAAGCTAAGTAAAGTAAGACAACAATCCTATTCAAAATATGGTTTCAAACAAATTTGTGTTTTTTGCAGAATTTACATAATTACATGATTGCATTTCTAACAATATACATGTTTGACTTTTTTTCAAAATGTCATATCTACCCTGATAAATACTGTGAATATCTAATACATACAGTATTTACATAATTTACATTCAGTCTTCCAACTGTAGATGGTTTCACATGTTGCTGTTTAGAAGTGACATAAATGCAGCCGTAGTCGTGTCGCATGAGGTGTTAATCTTGGGAAGCATGCTGTGCAGGTCCTCCATGTAAATTCACAGTATTTTCAAGCAGTTGTTGGATTGTTAATTTCGGTATAACTATGCTAGCTTATCGACCTGTATATTTATATCAAGATATATTTATTCTTGTTTTGAGAAAACTGGGCTTAATGCATGTGCGTAAAGTGTCGTCGCAGGTTAGCCTCTGACGCCCGCACAGACTAACCAGGGACGACACTTTCCGCTTAAACTTTTCGGTAAGAGCGACTTCAATGAAACTAAAAAGCGGACCGCACAGGCTAATCTGGGACGACACTTTACGCACTACATTATGTGCAGTTTTCTCAGAACACGACCCACGTACATTAAAGTAATCGGCTTGTATATCTAGCGTCTGTAAAATCATGCTATTGATTTTATGTGAATGTATCACGAATGTTCCTTCAAACATGTCTTGCTTTTTTATTATGTTCTTTATTCTGCATATTCTGGCGGAATAAACTGTATTACATGTAGGTAATGCACATTCAGTTTCAATAACGTACGACAGAGTAGAGACACTTGTCATAATACAATTATATATTAATCCATACTATAATTGTATTGTAATATATCTATGTATAATTAATACATACTGTGAAACCATTTATTTTCGACAGCACAAAATTTCGTCTTTTTTATAAAAATGACTATTTCGTCAGCACTTAAATTCGCCGATTTCTGATTTTTAATTTTTAAAAAATGCGTCAGTCAATATCCGATTTGTGTGTAATACATATTCGCGATTAATCACAAGTGCGAAAAATCATGGTAAGAATGCGGGAACACACTTGAGAATCACTGCAGGAGGTGGGGCCTGTTTGTCACATGCCAATTAACTAGTCTTTTGTTATCAAGGAACAGTAATGGACCCTCTTAATGTATGCCATTCACATGTTCATTGTTATGATAAGCAGACAAGTGGGATCGAATAACCGTTAACGAGTGTTTGCAACAACGAAGCCAATTGCCAATTAGTCTTAATCTATTGATCACACATCGTCATCTTTTCATTTGGTTTATTGTCTTTCATCGGCATTCGCTGCGTGATGGCTATTATGCAACACCCCTGAAAAACACAATGCACCTAATGGGTAATAAAGTTATAAACAATTAGCGCTAATTCATTACCATTCTACATAAACGAAGTCAACGCATTAGATACAGCTGTACTGCATACGCGTTTTAAAGAAGTGTAACGTGTCAGTTAAGTACCTTGTGTAATCTACATCCCTTTGTGTCAAAACCGGATTAATCTAGATTACGAAACAGCAGTGAATGTGTGCATGGATTATGTTGTAATTTAATGCCTCATGTCTACGGTAAAGTTTTAAAATATTGTTCAACTTAGTGTTTGTTTTTGTTCAAACATAGAGCATGATTGTTCGTTAGGATCTTAAATTCGCCGATCAGCCGACTGACGAAATTTATGAAAATTAATGCCTGACGATTGATAATGGTTTCACAGTATGCGGATGTTCTTAATACAGATCAGTGCCTAATTGTATCATCACGATATTAAAACAACGTAAGAACGGACATTATGATGCCCTTCTTATTTAACGTTATCGGATGTCATTCATGTACCTTACGATGCAAGTCGCTCAAGAACGTCACCATTTTATTATTTTTTCATTCATGAAATGTGTATCGTGACGTAATTTAGTAAGTACCATGCAGTTCATATCAATTCCAAATTTCAATCAACATCAATCTCGTCATACAATGAAAGTCGAGTCCTTTATGAGAATATCAATCAGATCATAACAGAGGAATATCGATATAGTACATGTACATGTAGTATAGTAGTACTTTGAATAAGCGATTTCTGAGTGAGTGCTTACCTCATCGGTTGTCTGGAAAAACCCTGATGTGCGAATCTGTAGCTTGCCGTCGCAATGGTACCTCACAAGGAAGTACGAGTCTTGTCTTGTCAGCTGCCGCAACATTATCACAGTATTCCAAACACACTATTATAATATTACAACTAAAACAAATACATATATTAAAATATATCCAAGCCGCACGTAAATATCCATACTCGTATGCAATTGCAAGTCTAAAATTATCACAAGGTCTCGTGAACAAATAGTACAACAGCAGATCATATATGTACAGTGGGTGTTGAGTACATTGGGTGTTGAGTACAGTGGGTGTTGAGTACAGTATCAACACCTTTTTGAAAACAGTTTGTCTCCAGAAGGCAAACTATAAAAAAAAAACAGGAGGTGTTGAGCTTTATTTTTCACAGTTTGTCTCAATGTGTTGTTGACATTGTGGCAACATATGTTGAGAACAGCATTTATTAGCGTATTTATTAGCATATATGTATGGATACATCATACATGTACTGCTTTTGCTCAAACAGCATTTTATTAAATATCTGTCTTGTGGCATTTTATTGTCGCCAATATGTTTTAGACTGATATTATGCGCATTTTTTACTGTTGAATTGAGCTGAAAAAAGGAAACTGGTCAAAATATTCAGTTAAAATGTGGTAACTGACCAATTATCTACAACTCGTCTTGCTTCCAGTTGTTTTTAAAAAACATATAATATTCGATATTTTTCATGACAGTCCAGTCCTCTAAGCCGCCAAAATGATCCGTAAAACAAATTTGTGTCTTTGTGTCATATGAATATGATTTTTTTATTTTTCCGGGATATCATTTTAGAATGTTGATGCTTCGTTAATACATATAAGTTTATGTGAAGTGACAACACCAAAAAATAACGGACGGTTGCGATAGACACCTATAAACATGGCATATATTGTTAGATGCGCATATCACATTAAATACTTAAAATATCCTTCGACCAGCATGTACATAAAAATAGACTATATTTACATGTATTCATTATCGCTTTAAATTAAAAGGAATCAATAATTTACGTTTATATTTAATTATTTTCTTTTTAGCGAACACGATGAACACCGCTGTAGATATTATGGGTCCGCGGTGATTCGCGGTGACCACCTTATGGAAAATGGCCCCCGCGAATATTTGATCTGAACACCCATCACGGGGGTCGTTTGGTAAGCGAACACCGTAAAATGAACACTGCGGCGAGTGGCGTTTGTTTAAGTACACGGTGCCTGTACTGTATCTGCTGCTTCATAAACATATTATCATTGAAATACTTTAGTCAGTATAATATGATATTTACATCAAAATGGATTGAATTTAGAGCTAGTAAAATTTTAGTTATTTATCTGTCGTGTCTATTATTACTTGGTAAATTAGAACTGCTGGAAAAATTTAGATACACAAAAGAAATTTAATTATGTGTACTACAGTGGTATACTTCAATAATGTGATACGCATATATGTGTGTTGTAACGCCCTACATGCAAACCCTTGTGTCCAAGTCTCTCCACTTCTCCCTAAAGTCTCCTCACTTCTCCCTAAATCAGTGTCCAGGGAGAAGTCACTTCTCCCTAAAATTTGAGCCCAGCGTGAGCCCTGTTGTGTGTGTCCTAAAACTTTTACCAAAACTTTAACCTTTGCTTAAGTTTGGTCATAACTTTTTGAATATTGAAGATAGCAACTTGATATTTGGCATGCATTTGTATCTCAAATAGCTACGCATTTTGAGTGGTGAAAGGTCAAGGTCATCCTTCAAGGTCAAAAGTAAAAAAAAATACAATCCAAGGGAAGTAATAAGCTTTAAAAGGGAGATAATTTGTAAGTCTCTCAAATGATATGTTGAAATTTAATTTCAAAGAGGCGCAATAGGGGGCATTGTGTTTCTGACAAACACATCTATTTTTCTTCTATAATTTATTGTCTCTCAATTCTTCGACCTACTTCATGACCCTTTCCTCTGAACTGCTTTCTCTTCTACTCGGCGTTTGACACTATCGGGAGTCCGAGACTCCTTACTCCTTCATTAAAATGAGACTCAGACTCCTTGTTTTTGCGTCAGGGGAGTCCGTTGAACTCCTTCAAAATCATCTTTGAATTTAAAAAAATCAGTTGATTTCCTTATTGTTTCGCAAGATCAGAATGTCCGAACTTTTGTGGGTCTGAAAAATGTGCCCCACATCATTTTGCTTGAACACATGGACAAAAACAAAAGAATCCGAAATATTTATTTTGGTTCCCTGTCACTGTCCGTGCGTGTAGTAATAGGGGAACATGCAAACTATGAAACGGTCGTGGTCGTTTTTTTTCACTGATATTTTTGCTGTAGGAAATTAGCTTCGCTGAACAGTTTCTTATTACTATAACAATCATCACAATTAATACCCAATTTTTTTACACATTGTATGTTTTATGGCCCCAAGGTATTGAAGATCAGACTGGTTGTGAATTATTTGAGCGTGAATGACCCATGTCACTATCAATCGATGATTTCAGTGGTTTATTGCAGTCTGTAGGCATTGTCATACCAACCACACTAATCGGTTCCTACTGTGTACTCCTTCACGATAAAATCGTGGCAAGTTACTTAAGAGACTGATGATGACAACAGGGTGTAATCCTCGTGGAAATTGTGATTTGCATGCAAAATATTGTCTAAACATGTTTTTTATGGTGTAAAAACCCTATGAAGAAATTACAATAAAATTAGAATTGTATTGTGTTTCCCAATTTTCACGTTCGTGGAAATATTATAAAGAATATATATAAAGCCATGAGAAATACAGGGTTTTTAACACCCTTTCGATATGATTTAGTTATTATTACACTAACAAAGCAGAATGCTCCGATAATGATTTTTAACCCTAATGTTGAGGTTAAACAAGCAATCATAATGCATAACAGCAAATAGTATATGTTGAAATCTTACGATGAATTTTAATGATTAACTTAGGAATGCGTTAAATATTGCTATGTGATATAACAAATATTGAACCGCAGTCACTTACAACTTCGATCTAAAAACAAATATACAATTAACATTTAACATTTCATGGATTGACATGTGTTAATGGCCAAAAATATGATATAAAAAAGTGTTTTAATTGTTGGACTCCTTGAAATCTGTCCGGACTCCTAAATTTCAAAAGTTAGGAGTCCTTGGACTCCTTACTCAGATTAGTCGAACACTGCTTCTGTTTGAAATACATGGCCCCCATTTCTCATCAGCCTTCAGTATCATGAGCACTTCATTCACATCATCCAGGGCAGGGCCTTCGTTTTGCACTTTTTTTACTGCCGAATATCACTGGCTTCCCCCATGAAAAAGTATACTTTTTTTCCCTTATTTCAGCTAAAAATTCCCCCTTCAATTTTTATTTTTTTTAACCTATGATGCCAGCTGGTATCATGCTACTAACCTTTGATTAAATGTATATTTATGTAAATCACATTAAAATATAGCAATTGTAGGTGTTGAATGGTTGGTGAAAAGATCTAAAATTCCTATTTTCGCCCAAAACAAGGCCACCGGCAATATTATGGTTTAAATTAACAAAATTCTTAAATTCACAGTTATACCCAGGTATATGTTTTACAGTACTATTGGAAAATTTGGTTTCCTGTAGGCATAGGAGGTACCATTGAATGAAATGATTTGCAGGTTACTGTCCATAGTGGTGTGAAATTAACTTGCGTTTAAACTGATTTAATTTATGATGAGGAGATTTAACTCCTAGTTTATGGCCTGCACAGGCCTCTTTGAGTTTCGCAGGGGTCCTGGTAAGTCGAACATGTTTTTTATTAACGCAGAGGGTACCGCTGGCCGGGGGGGGGGGGCATCCTGGATCTGCTACTATTGGCGGATCCCCAGTTCCAGAATGGATTTTATTAGTTAGGGATTTATCATGGGGGATGACCTTTGCTAGTGATTCTCTGCATTTTTTTAATCGAGAATCAATTTTGTTATAGATGTAGGATATAACACGACTCCCAGTGGGCCTTTTCTGGTCCTTTAGTATCTCAGCAACCAGATCCGCCAGCTCGTGAGATATATTTTCCTATATGTGGGACCTGTTGCTGGCGGATCCTTGATTTTGATAAATGAGTCCCCAGCAAACGAGTTACGTCTGCTGGTGTTGTCGGTAGGGGAGCTCATTGGGGATGTCTGGGAGTCGACCATTCTGGGACGGTTAGGGGGGACACTAACTCAGGGTTCCTACTCTATTTCACAGACACCAGAGATAGTAAGATTCTCCAATATATTGGAGTGCACCGACACCAGAGAGTCTCTCCCCGTCACATCAAACATAGAGTCGTCAGACAGTGTAAGGCCACTACAGGTGGTGTCGCCGTCAGTCGTGTTGGACGGGGAGGACACCCTGGTAGCCACAGGAGGGCGTCTCTGTGTGGGTGAATCCCCCTGGATAGGCGATACAGGAGGGGTGGTGTGTATGTCAGGTTATGATTGAGTACCGGTTCCACAAAAGTAACCTTTGGGGAGGGTTCCCTATTAATAGGCTGAGGTGGGGTACTCTAACCCGCTAGCCCCTCAACTAATAAAAATTGGTGCATGTCCTCCCGGCTTGGGGCGAGATAGTACCGAGAGAGGCATGTTTAGGTGAAAAAGCGGAACTGGTGGTGATGATGGTGTTTTGGGCGCCTACACTGTGGCTCACAGTGTCAGGTGCAAGAAGCCTGCTCTCTGCCTCGGACCAGGTGACCCCATAAAAATTGGCAAAGGTGGCTATATGGATAGCCCTCTTATAGGAGGGGCACCTCTGGTAGGATGCGGAGTGCTGGCCGCCACAGTTGGCGCACAAACGAAATTTGTTTGTTCACCTTCTTTGGCAAGTAGCGCCAGCACAGCGGCAGCAAGAGGTGATATTTGAGCATTTACCCCTGCTGGCTATATGTCCAAAGCCCTGGCAATTGAAACAACAGGCAGGTGTGACAGGGCAGGGACGAATGTCGAGGGCTATACTAGTGTCCTTGACAAATTTTTTATTTGGGACTGGTATGGACGTTAAGAAAGAGATTTTGACCAGTCTCGGAAAGCCAGATAGGGCAGGGCGATAAGGTTCAACCCTTTCCAAATTGGTGATGAGAATATCAGAAATAGGGATCGCAGGTTTGAAAGAAAGAGATGTCTGAAGTTCCATCAAGTCCTGGCTTTCCGGGATCCCTGCTATATGACCGTGAACCGTCCTCATGTTGGACGGGGGATAAGGCCCAGACCGGGACATTACCAAGGAAAAAAGTACCCCTAGAAAGAAGGGTGGCAAGCGCTTGAGCGGACTTGAGCTATAATAGCATGCAGCTAGACGCCAAGGGCACCGTCCGCTCAACTAGTCCGGGGAGTACCTCCGCCAAACATTAGGCCAGTTGGAAAATGGTGAGAAAGGACATGATGGGGGCTACACTTCCAGCTGACTGGAGGAGGCACTTAAAGGGCATGGTGTTGTGGGATAGGTGATGCCTATCCGACCCTGAACGTGCCTCCCCCAGTAAAGGGGTCAGGTTTTGACACTGCCCCTTGGATGGTTTGTTGGATGATCTTTTGTGAGACGACACTTTGGGTGGTTTACACAAGATTGTTTGAAAAGAAATGAAAAAGAAAGGAATAATGCTGGTTTAGTGGCAATCCTAAATGTAATGTGTGTGAATATCACAATGATTTTTAATTAGCACAGTTCACAGTACGTGTAAAGCATTAAATGTAGGCACCGCACTGGTAAACAACCCAATTTAGTATATATAATTAAATAAAGATGGTTAATTAGTCATTTGGTAATTTTTAATTTATATGATGAAAGAGCCAAAAGTAATTCCAAATACCAAATGACGTCCAAAATGCTACAAGTTTATAGAAAATTACGAAAAGACAAAAAAAGAATCAATGGACAGGCAAGGGACAATACAGCGTAGTGTTTAGGTGATGTTGTAATGGTCGGCCCACTCTGTTTCGTCTGTTTTCTTTGTTTTCTTTTTATATGGCGGTTTTATCTTTGTTTACAATTTTTTCTTTGCGTTAATGGCGACCGGAAGCTGAATCGATAGGTGCTGATTATAAGTCTTAATGTTGCTCAATAATTTAAGTTGCTGAAACCAAATTGTTTACAAAAAATAACTTCCTGTGCTCCAAATAACTTGCTGTGCTTCAACCAATCAAAAGTGGTTTGTTTTCAAATAGATGGTGCCAGAACCAATCAAAAGTCTATAAACACCCCTTTGTTTGGGCTAGATGGAGCACTGATAGAGGGATTAGTGTTTATGATGCTAATGGATCTCTTATCTGATCCTGATCTTATCTGATATTTATTGAATAATAAACAGCACACTTAGCATATTATATTTAATTGTGAATATTTCAATATAACATACTGAATGGTGTTAACAAATAATAATAATATTATAAATATTATTTAAATTGTTTTTTAAATGTATGTTAATAGTCAATGTGGTAGACATTAATTGAATTGGGGTTAAATATCAGTGTAAGAAAGTTCAAATACTTATTTTTTATGTTGTGGTGATTCTGGCAAGCCCACATAATATTTTTGACACTTTCAATATTTTTAATTAGTTACCCACAGCCTGATTTAGTTGTACTTTTCCCTTTAAAAGCTGCTCTACTGATTCACATATTTTATGAGCAGACAAATTGCAATAATAAGACCATAAACCTTATGTGAAGATAAAAAAGAATTCAGTACAATCCTCCTATTAAACTATATCTCTGTCCTTTAACTTCAGTTATTTGCTATAGTGTTGCTGTTTTTTATGAAGATGCGCTAAAACTACACTTGTACAGAAATACTATTTTTTGCAAATCAGAAGATACACTAATATGCACAAAAAATGCACTTCATTAAAAAAAAATGCACTTATTGCATAAAAAGATGCACATTGTCTACAGAAGATACACTAAAAGTACAGTAAAATACACTTTAAGATAATGAAAATACAGAAAAAATGCACTTTAGTGCACTTAATTATGAAAAAAGTGCAGAAAAAATACACTTTTAAGTATAAATGCAAAAAAAGTAAACTTTTTAAAAAGTGCATTTTATTTTGAGAAGGCAGGCGCTTATTATATTTGCAATGAAATTCAGCGTTTTGTGATTGCAAAACTCTGGCGGAAAAATGGCAACTGTTGATTTTGTTAAGCAAGCGTCATTAAATAAACAAACATCGTCAAGAAGTACAAGTCTTCCCATTGAAACTCCTACCATTGTTAATGATAGTAATTTAATATCAAGTGACTCTTTTGCATCGTCATCGATGATTTCCGAAAGCAAAGTGCTGTCTGATATTCAATAAGTTGAAAGCAGTAGTTCTTCAGAAGAACATGAAGCGCCTCCTAATTAAATGGTGCCTGATGTGACTGAAGACTTTGTGTGAGCTTACAATGTATTATGTGGAAAACTGTTGATCATGGTGGTGTTTGTGATAAAAGATACTGAACTGATTCATGTAGTTTTAAATCCCAAAATATTTTCCTAATTTCTAGAAAATGCTGATAAAATTCTCAATTTCAAAGCCATGGGCTATCTTCCCAAAAAGCTGAAAAAAGACCTGAAATAGAAGTGTTACTTATTTTCTCACGAATAGTTTTTTATTAAAGTTTTGCGCGTGAATACAGTTGGATTACTTTAGTTGGATTGAGATTTCTGTTTTCGGTCGCAAGTACTTTTTATTAGCAAATTACCATAAAGCATTGGGGGATGGGGGGATTAAATGAGAATCACAGTCAAATAAAGTACATTATGTCCCTTTATATTGTTTCCTTAATCAAGTTTATAAATTACGCATGCTTATAAATTAATAAAACGCATTTTACCTATGTGATGTCAATTTCCGTTTTGATGGTTTTGGGTCGGAACCAGGTTGCAGCGATGAAAAGTTGGAACAGTTGGTAAATCTCTTCACTTGCAGATGTCAGTGGTATCATAGTCGTGTGTATTTTGGGAGGGATAATGTGTTCTATATCAATAAACTGCATTTTAAATAAGCTTTTCAAAGATGCAACAATCTTAATACAGTACGATCAGATGACAATTAAATCGCAGAGTGAAGTCGGAGACAACAAACGGATCGTATCTCAAAATAGATTTGAAACCCCTCATTGCAATCAAAAACAGGCCGATAATTCAGAAAATCTCCGGCAGTTTCCTGGTAAAACACGTCAGTACCTATTTTTAAACGGAATGCCGCTATATACGGTTTTTGATTGGTTTCCTCGTAGTGACGTGTTTTCTCGATAAAAATAGGTTATAATGTAAAAGCTGGGATCGCCCAGGATCGTCCGGGGTGGATGAAGGCAACCCGACATTAACACAAAGTTACTATAAAATTATTAGTTATTTATCAATTTTAAATAATTGTAATTTGTTTGATCGATTAGAAGTGTTTTGACAATCTTTTTTACGCAATTCAATTAGCAAAACTAATATTAATGGTCGATCCCGGCTTTTAGTAGAGAGTTAACCATGTACAATTGTTACAACTACCGTAACATGTTATTTTGCGAAACCTAAGATTCACTAACCATTTGTTGTCAGACGGTAACCGCGGCAATCTATGTAAAAAAAGGTTTGGCTTTACTGGTAGGAATGGGGGTTCCTCAGATAAGAAAAGATCTTCCAAAATTGTGTGAAGATTAAAATAGATGTCTTAAGTAGATAAATATTGAATTCATTAGCATTAGTAAGGAAAGCTAATAAGAATTATTGAATCATAATTGCGCATCTCTACGCACAAGAAAATACAAGTTGAATGATAAATATAAAGGTTTTGATATACTTGGGTCAGGGCATATGAAAGATTGGTCAGGGCTAGTAGGTTCTGCATTTACAAGCCCGAATGGGCTAGTTGAAAAATAGTTAGTGTTAAGCCCTGATAGTGCCATGGATAAGCACAGCATTATGTGACTGCGTAGTGACTGCCGCAGTGGCAGATTTGGATACGAAGGGAGATGGGGGGAAAGAATCCTCATGGTCAATCTGCACACCTGAATCCATGATGGCCTCAAGAATTGCGGCTGCATTATGTGCTTCCAGCGTCATTGTCCCTTGTTCATAGGCAGTCACCAGAACCAAAACCTGTGCAGTTCCTTGTGCCTTAAGATGCGATATGAATCTTTTGTAAGCTATTTCACTTCATCTTTATCCCCATTGTTCACAAAAATGTCCAGAGTTTTAATAATTGGAACCATGGCCAATGCCATGTACTTCTGGCATGCTTGCATAGCTAGATCAGCAGGTCTAGCTGTCTTGAAAGCCTGCCACAGTTCCTTGTTGACTTTAGGGACCGTATGGAATTGCTGGGGGTTCGGTGTTTCTCTTCCAGCAATTTGAAAGCTTTATCATGAAGAGGCCCATCAATGGCATTATTCATGAGATCGCCGAGTTTTTCACTCACCGCTGGTCCGAATTGCACTTTTTTAGCGTAGCACTCCTGAATCTCTAAGAAACTTGACACTTTCGGTTTCAGTTTGATCTGTTTGTTTGGAGGCCATAAGTGCGTCCAAATCGTTGACGTCCTCACGATCGCTATCGTCAGTAACTTCCTTTGACGAAGTGTTAGTTGTAGCTTTTGTTTCTATAGTATTTTGTAATGCAGCAACACTAAAAACAAGTCGAGAAAGAATATCCATACTTTGCTCCTCGGACTGTCATTCTTTCCTACATTATGGACAGTTTATGGACTGGGACGCATTTCCATCATGATTTGCCTCTGGTTCTGAATTTTGGTTTCCCAGTGTAGAACGCACATCCTGTGACGTAATACGCACGTCCGCAGCCTCCTCCCCGTCTACCAAATACAGCGGGTTACGTATCGGGGGTTTCTCGAGTCTGTATTAAGCTGGATCTGTTGTGGTCGGGGTTTTCCCCTTCTAAGTCCACATATGAAGCGGTTTCACTGGCGTTCCCAGCTTTAAACCTATTAAGTTCCCGAGCTCTCCGTAGCACTATTTCTTGTATTGAATCCATTTCAGATTCAGCCCAGGGCTCGACATTAACTTTTGAAGCCACTTGTCCAGTCGGAAATGAAGACCATAATTTCACTTGTACTGACCAAAAAGCAACTTGTCCTGACCATTATATCTTATTCTGCTCAGTACTTTGGAAAATAATGAAATAATACAAAATGCTCAAATAATAAAGACTCGAATCGTTCAAAATACATGTAAACATAATTGTAGGCACTTTCAATACAAAAAGAACTGACTAGAATAACAGGAAAACTCAAGATTATTGATTTTTAAACATTATACAAAGCCATAATACCTGACAAAAACTTGTGTGTTGCCACCATAAAACAGAAAATGTTATTAAAGTGATGTATATGTACAGTACTTAACTGATATTTTAAAAAACAATATCTTTCTATACATAGAGATGATGTCACTACGTTAATTGTCTGTAAGATCGGTGTGTACCGGTGTCGTAAAATGCTTATTCTTTACAAGGGAGAATATTCTTGTTATCTTGGCAAAGAATTTTTTTTTAAGGGTTGCTTCCCTTGTGAACAGTACAGTGTAGTACATGTATCACTATTCCTTAGAAAGTGTAGACATGTCCTTTCTACATATATTTGCTATCTTCTTTCAGAGCCTTTCGAATCCTGAATACATTGTCTTCAAGTCTGTCCAATCTTTTTAGACTTCTTGATGTTGATTAGTCTGTCCAATCTTTTAAGAATTCTCGATGTCGATGTTTCATTTAATAATTGTGAAGAAATATTTTGAAGTAAAACAAAATATAGTGTCACGTAATCGTTCATAGTTCATGGACTACACATAGTTACTAACAATGTTCAATCTCTTAAATTACCAGTGTGTAGCCTATCATTCGATATCTCGTCATGCGCATAATGTCAAGATGACGAGTTTTGCATTAACTACCATTTTCTCGTGCCGCGCATGGGACAAGTCGGTCCCTCTCTATTTATGTTAATTTCTCTGCATAATATAGGATAAAATATTCAACACCACATATCAGTTTCTAGTCCAATTTAATGTCTAACATACTTAAAATTTTCAGTTCTACAAATACGTTGTGATTGCTACATGATTGTGTCTTTCTCGATCCGTACGTCTCCAAGTCTAAACACTAACTGTCTTGTTTCCCTCTAACATCTGGCCCGTGAAACTCAGTTATGAATCCCATTGGTCAGTGTTCTATACGTGCTTGTTCCTGATAGGCTGAATTTCAACCTACTGGAGAAGTCACTATTCAAGTATGCACACGTTAATGAGCGTTGTGGTACAAATAATAAATAATGCAAATACAGCCTAAGGCTTCATACACCAGGTCCAAATATTTAATCTTTTGAGCGTCATGCATACTCGCCACTGATATACTTGTCAATATTTCGTACATAAAGAAAACCCAAATATTTGACCCAATTTCCCATCATTATTTGACAATAGCATGTACACTAATATTTTTTTTTTTAAGATGCATAACTTTACTTGCATATTCTACACTTTTCCCACATGAGACCGAGGGGTATACAGGTGGTTAAGTTTTCATCCTCAAAAGCTGCAGTGTTACCATCCACTTTTCATCAAAACGGCTACTAATGTTTTCTTGCAATTGTCTTCGGCATTGTTCTGAACTGCTTATGCAATTGCTCAGGTGGTTAAGTTTTCATAGTCATTATTTAACTAATCATCAATCATTATGTATTGCAGGTAGCAGTCAATCATTTGAAATAAAAGTGATCAAGGAATTTGTCTATGTCATTTATGACTGCTGCCTTGGATTATTTTCCAAAACCTCCCGCATTTGCCCCGCTTTTGATCTTTATTATCCCTCGCCATAGGCGGAGGGATATTGTTTTCGCGTTGTTTGCCATTCGTACATCTGTCATTCCGTCCGTCCGGAACTTTTGTGTCCGGAGCCATATCTTGGAAGTGCTTTGGCGGATTTCATTGAAAAATATTACTGGAGTGCCTGGAGCGGCTGGAGTGTCTGTCGCTGGAGTGCCTGGGCGGCTGGAGTGCCTGTCACTGGAGTGCCTGGGGCGGCTGGAGTGCCTTTCACTGGAGTGCCTGGGGCAGCTGGACTGTGCCTGGGTCGGATGGACTGCCTGGTGCGACTGGATTGCCTGGCATGGTGGCAATCAGTGCTGGCGTGCCTGGCATGGCTGGTAAGGCACAAAAAAATGCCAGAAGCTATTTCGGGGAATATCAATTCAATGAATTTGCTTGTTGCTCTCTTGTTGCAAACAAGTGATCAAAGACGTAACCTACACTGTCATGCTCTAAGTTCTTAGTTGACCCCTTTTACACACTTGACGCAGGGTTCCTACCACCTGTACCTTTGGGGCAGGCTCACGATGAAGAGTCACAGTGACCCCACTCACCACAAGTAGTGCACTTGACTTCAGTTTGTCATAGTAGCTTTGAACTTCAATGCCCTTGGAAGACAGATTTTCTAGTCTGTGTTGTGTTGTTTCAATCTGAGTGTTCACAAAACTAATGACAGTATGATCATTTTGAAGTTGGACTATCAGGTTGTTCAACTGCTTATTGGACATGCATGTACTTATATGAACCAGTCAGCAATACAATTGTCCACTGTTATTTAATTTAAAAGTCCTTTTGCTTCCGGACAGCCCTTGATGGTCTCCTGTTTTATGCACTTCAGGCCAGTGAGTAAGTAGGTTAAAAGTAAGAAACTCGCAGCCATTTTGAAGGCGGTTGATGCGGAGGTGCGCGTGTGAAATGGTTGAGGCAGAGGTGCGCGTGTAAGACAGTTACCATCCACTTTTCATCAAAACGGCTACTGATGTTTTCTTGCAATTGTCTTCGGCATTGTTCTGAACTGCTTATGCAATTGCTCTGGTGGTTAAGTTTTCATAGTCATTATTTAACTAATCATCAATCATTATGTATTGCAGGTAGCAGTCAATCATTTGAAATAAAAGTGATCAAGAAATTTGTC
Source organism: Dreissena polymorpha (assembly GCF_020536995.1). NCBI lineage: Eukaryota > Metazoa > Mollusca > Bivalvia > Myida > Dreissenidae > Dreissena > Dreissena polymorpha. Next base: position 74,246,803 of record NC_068357.1, on the reverse strand, counting down.
TATGTCATTTATGACTGCTACCTTGGATTATTTTCCAAAACCTCCCGCATTTGCCCCGCTTTTGATCTTCATTATCCCTCGCCATAGGCGGAGGGAAATTGTTTTCGCGTTGTTTGCCATTCGTCCATCTGTCATTCCGTCCGTCCTGAACTTTTGTGTCCGGAGCCATATCTTGGAAGTGCTTTGGCGGATTTCATTGAAAAATATTACTGGAGTGCCTGGGGCGGCTGGAGTGCCTGTCGCTGGAGTGCCTTGGCGGCTGGAGTGCCTGGGGCGGCTGGAGTGCCTTTCACTGGAGTGCCTGGGTCAGGTGGACTGCCTGGTGCGACTGGAGTGCCTTGCGTGGTGGCAATCAGTGCTGGCATGGCTGGTAAGGCACAAAAAAATGCCAGAAGCTATATCGGGGAATGTCAATTCAACGAATTTGCTTGTTGCTCTCTTGTTGCAAACAACTGATCAAAGACGTAACCTACGCTGTCATGCTCTAAGTTCTTAGTTGACCCCTTTTACACACTTGATGCAGGGTTCCTTCCACCTGTACCTTTGGGGCAGGCTCACGATGAAGAGTCTAAGTGACCCCACTCACCACAAGTAGTGCACTTGACTTCAGTTAGTCATAGTAGCTTTGAACTTCAATGCCCTTGGAAGACAGATTTTCTAGTCTGTGTTGTGTTGTTTCAATCTCTGAGTGTTCACAAAACTAATGACAGTATGATGATTTTGAAGTTGGACTATCAGGTTGTTCAACTGCTTATTGGACATGCATGTACTTATATGAACCAGTCAGCAATACCATTGTCCACTGTTATTTTTATTTAAAAGTCCTTTTGCTTCCGGACAGCCCTTGATGGTCTCCTGTTTTATGCACTTCAGGCCAGTGAGTAAGTAGGTTAAAAGTAAGAAACTCGCAGCCATTTTGAAGGCGGTTGAGGGGGAGGTGCGCGTGTGAGATGGTTATGGCAGAGGTGCGCGTGTAAGACAGTTACCATCCACTTTTCATCAAAACGGCTACTGATGTTTTCTTGCAATTGTCTTCGGCATTGCTATGAACTGCTTATGCAATTGCTCAGGTGGTTAAGTTTTCATAGTCATTATTTAACTAATCATCAATCATTATGTATTGCAGGTAGCAGTCAATCATTTGAAATAAAAGTGATCAAGGAATTTGTCTATGTCATTTATGACTGCTACCTTGGATTATTTTCCAAAACTTCCCGCATTTGCCCCGCTTTTGATCTTCATTATCCCTCGCCATAGGCGGAGGGATATTGTTTTCGCGTTGTTTGCCATTCGTCCATCTGTCATTCTGTCCGTCCGGAACTTGTGTCCGGAGCCATATCTTGGAAGTGCTTTGGCGGATTTCATTGAAAAATATTACTGGAGTGCCTGGAGCGGCTGGAGTGTCTGTCGCTGGAGTGCCTGGGTGGCTGGAGTGCCTGTCACTGGAGTGCCTGGGGCGGCTGGAGTGCCTTTCACTGGAGTGCCTGGGGCAGCTGGAGTGCCTGGGTCGGATGGACTGCCTGGTGCGACTGGATTGCCTGGCATGGTGGCAATCAGTGCTGGCGTGCCTGGCATGGCTGGTAAGGCACAAAAAAATGCCAGAAGTTATTTCGGGGAATATCAATTCAACGAATTTTCTTGTTGCTCTCTTGTTGCAAACAAGTGATCAAAGACGTAACCTACACTGTCATGCTCTAAGTTCTTAGTTGACCCCTTTTACACACTTGACGCAGGGTTCCTACGACCTGTCCCTTTGGGGCAGGCTCACGATGAAGAGTCACAGTGACCCCACTCACCACAAGTAGTGCACTTGAATTCAGTTTGTCATAGTAGCTTTGAACTTCAATGCCCTTGGAAGACAGATTTTCTAGTCAGTGTTGTGTTGTTTCAATCTGAGTGTTCACAAAACTAATGACAGTATGATCATTTTGAAGTTGGACTATCAGGTTGTTCAACTGCTTATTGGACATGCATGTACTTATATGAACCAGTCAGCAATACAATTGTCCACTGTTATTTAATTTAAAAGTCCTTTTGCTTCCGAAAGCCCTTGATGGTCTCCTGTTTTATGCACTTCAGGCCAGTGAGTAACTAGTTTAAAAGTAAGAAACTCGCAGCCATTTTGAAGGTGGTTGAGGCGGAGGTGCGCGTGTGAAATGGTTGAGGCAGAGGTGCGCGTGTAAGACAGTTACCATCCACTTTTCATCAAAACGGCTACTGATGTTTTCTTGCAATTGTCTTCGGCATTGTTCTGAACTGCTTATGCAATTGCTCTGGTGGTTAAATTTTCATAGTCATTATTTAACTAATTATCAATCATTATTTATTGCAGGTAGCAGTCAATCATTTGAAATAAAAGTGATCAAGGAATTTGTCTATGTCATTTATGACTGCTACCTTGGATTATTTTCCAAAACCTCCCGCATTTGCCCCGCTTTTGATCTTCATTATCCCTCGCCATAGGCGGAGGGATATTGTTTTCGCGTTGTTTGCCATTCGTCCATCTGTCATTCCGTCCGTCCGGAACTTTTGTGTCCGGAGCCATATCTTGGAAGTGCTTTGGCGGATTTCATTGAAAAATATTACTGGAATGCCTGGAGCGGCTGGAGTGCCTGTCGCTGGAGTGCCTGGGCAGCTGGAGTGCCTGTCACTGGAGTGCCTGGGGCGGCTGGAGTGCCTTTCACTGGAGTGCCTGGGGCGGCTGGAGTGCCTGGGTCGGATGGACTGCCTGGTGCGACTGGATTGCCTGGCATGGTGGCAATCAGTGCTGGCGTGCCTGGCATGGCTGGTAAGGCACAAAAAAATGCCAGAAGCTATTTCGGGGAATATCAATTCAACGAATTTGCTTGTTGCTCTCTTGTTGCAAACAAGTGATCAAAGACGTAACCTATGCTGTCATGCTCTAAGTTCTTAGTTGACCCCTTTTACACACTTGATGCAGGGTTCCTACCACCTGTACCTTTGGGGCAGGCTCACGATGAAGAGTCACAGTGACCCCACTCACCACAAGTAGTGCACTTGACTTTAGTTTGTCATAGTAGCTTTGAACTTCATTGCCCTTGGAAGACAGATTTTCTAGTCTGTGTTGTGCTGTTTCAATCTCTGAGTGTTCACAAAACTAATGACAGTATGATCATTTTGAAGTTGGACTATCAGGTTGTTCAACTGTTTATTGGACATGCATGTACTTATATGAACCAGTCAGCAATACAATTGTCCACTGTTATTTAATTTAAAAGTCCTTTTGCTTCCGGACAGCCCTTGATGGTCTCCTGTTTTATGCACTTCAGGCCAGTGAGTAAGTAGGTTAAAAGTAAGAAACTCACAGCCATTTTGAAGGCGGTTGAGGCGGAGGTGCGCTGTGAGATGGTTGAGGCAGAGGTGCGCGTGTAAGACAGCTACCATCCACTTTTCATCAAAACGGCTACTGATGTTTTCTTGCAATTGTCTTCGGCATTGTTCTGAACTGCTTATGCAATTGCTCAGGTGGTTAAGTTTTCATAGTCATTATTTAACTAATCATCAATCATTATGTATTGCAGGTAGCAGTCAATCATTTGAAATAAAAGTGATCAAGGAATTTGTCTGTCATTTATGACTGCTACCTTGGATTATTTTCCAAAGCCTCCCGCATTTGCCCCGCTTTTGATCTTCATTATCCCTCGCCATAGGCGGAGGGATATTGTTTTCGCGTTGTTTGCCATTCGTCCATCTGTCATTCCGTCCGTCCGGAACTTTTGTGTCCGGAGCCATATCTTGGAAGTGCTTTGGCGGATTTCATTGAAAAATATTACTGGAGTGCCTGGAGCGGCTGGAGTGTCTGTCGCTGAAGTGCCTGGGCTGCTGGAGTGCCTGTCACTGGAGTGCCTGGGGCGGCTGGAGTGCCTTTCACTGGAGTGCCTTGGGCAGCTGGAGTGCCTGGGTCGGATGGACTGCCTGGTGCGACTGGATTGCCTGGCATGGTGGCAATCAGTGCTGGCGTGCCTGGCATGGCTGGTAAGGCACAAAAAAATGCCAGAAGCTATTTCAGGGAATATCAATTTAACGAATTTGCTTGTTGCTCTCTTGTTGCAAACAAGTGATCAAAGACGTAACCTACACTGTCATGCTCTAAGTTCTTTGTTGACCCCTTTTACACACTTGACGCAGGGTTCCTACCACCTGTACCTTTGGGGCAGGCTCACGATGAAGAGTCACAGTGACCCCACTCACCACAAGTAGTGCACTTGACTTCAGTTTGTCATAGTAGCTTTGAACTTCAATGCCCTTGGAAGACAGATTTTCTAGTCTGTGTTGTGTTGTTTCAATCTAAGTGTTCACAAAACTAATGACAGTATGATCATTTTGAAGTTGGACTATCAGGTTGTCCAACTGCTTATTGGACATGCATGTACTTATATGAACCAGTCAGCAATACAATTGTCCACTGTTATTTAATTTAAAAGTCCTTTTGCTTCCGGACAGCCCTTGATGGTCTCCTGTTTTATGCACTTCAGGCCAGTGAGTAAGTAGGTTAAAAGTAAGAAACTCGCAGCCATTTTGAAGTCAGTTGAGGCGGAGGTGCGCGTGTGAGATGGTTGAGGCAGAGGTGCGCGTGTGAGACGGTTGAGGAGGAGGTGCACCTTTTGCTTGTGATGCAGGTCAAGTCGATCGATAATCCAGGTGCAAAGGTTTGAGTCATGGTTTTCACATGGTGTTGTTACTTAGGAATTTAGCTTAGGGTTATGGTCATAAATCGGTGTTCATTGTTTTCGGTGTAATGAGCATGTAATTTGCCTGTGTTTTTTTACACGTGACTTCTTGTTGCTAATTGGTGTTAGGTTTTTGTTGTTAAGCAGTATTGAAGCGGCTTCTTTATAGGCGCGCAATAGTGGACGATTTTAACTATTGGTGCTTTTTTTGCGAACCCGACATATTTCTGAATGTATTTGAAAGGCGAAAACTTATTTGGTATAGTCTCACACAATGTTCGTTAACATTGTTGACAAGGAATAAACAAGATTATTTATTAAATCAGTTTTAAATTTGTATTGTTTGAGTCATATACTCACGATATAAATATTATGCATGAACATAAACACAAAAAAGTTGTTGTGAGCAATAAAACTAGTCAACAATAGATGCATTTTTATGCCCCCTTAGAAGAAGAGGGGGTATATTGTTTTGCACATGTCGGACCGTCCGTCTGTATGTCTGTCCGTTTGTCCGTCTGTATGTCCGTCCATCCACCAGATGGTTGCCGGATGATAACTCAAGAACGGTTAGGCCTAGGATCATGAAACTTCATAGGTACATTGATCATGACTTGCAGATGACCCCTATTGATTTTGAGGTCATTAGGTGAAAGGTCACTGTGACCCTAAATAGTAAAATGGTTTCCGGATGTTAACTTAAGAACGCTTATGCCTAGGATCATGATACTTCATAGGTACATTGATCATGACTCGCAGATGTCCCCTATTGATTTTCAGGTCACTAGGTCAAAGCTCAAGGTCATGGTAACCCGAAATAGTAAAATGGTTTCCGGATGATAACTCAAGAATCCTTATGCCTAGGATCATGAAACTTCAAAGGTACATTGATAATGACTCGCCGATGACCCCTATTGATTTTCAGGTCACTAGGTCAAACGTCAAGGTCATGGTAACCCGAAATAGTAAAATGGTTTCCGGATGATAACTCAAGAACGCTTATGCCTATGATCATGAAACTTCATAGGTACATTGATCAACACTCGCAGATACCCTTATTGATTTTCAGGTCACTAGGTCAAAGGTCAAGGTCACGGTGACCCGAAATAGTAAAAAAGGTTTCTGGATGATAACTCAAGAACGCTTATGCCTAGGATCATGAAACTTAATATGTACATTGATCATGACTCGCAGATGACCCCTATTGATTTTCAGGTCACTAGGTCAAAGGTCAAGGTCACGGTCACTTGACACAGTAAAATGGTTTCCGGATGATAACTCAAGAAAGCTTACGCATAGGATCATGAAACTTCATTGGTACATTGATCATGACTCGCAGATGACCCCTTTTGATTTTCAGGTCACTAGGTCAAAGGTCAAGGTCACAGTGCTAAAAAAGGTATTCAAACAATGGCTGCCACTACAACTGACAGCCCATATGGGGGGCATGCATGTTTTACAAACAGTCGTACATGATGAAAAGGAGAATGTAAGGACCCTTTAATATAACAAATAAACTAATGAACACTTTAAAAAGGGAACAATGTAGGAATACATTAACAAAAAAATAAAACAAAAAAACTCCCAAAAACACGACATTGAGATTTAAACAAACAATTATGAGATCAATGAAATCACAGTATAATTACACTAAGTACTAAGAATAATGAAAACATATACAGTAAACTATCATAACAAGATAAACACTTACTAATGACTTGTTAACACATTTAGACTTGAGCAATCAATAGACCAGTTTCACAATACTACCGCTGTGGCTATTTTTAGATATCATGTGACGCATCAGATTTCAGAACGAGGCTGAACGTGTATAGATCTTCAGCGAAAAATATCAATGATTATAAAAAAATTGATTGATTTAAATTATGAATTACATTTGGGATTTTCATGAGCACTGACACTGGTTACAATAACAGCAAACAAATGCTTACATGTACATGAATGTGTTGTTTAGTCAATAAATTGATCAGGTGTTATAAAATAAACATTCTAACACTAAAGTCATATTTCAAAGCCATAGTACAGTACAGGCATCATGTACTTAAACAAACGCCACTCGCCACTTAATCTCACTGTGTTCGCTTACCAATATGATCCCCGCGGGAGCGTTTGCCATAAGGCGAACACCGCGGACTCGTATCTACCGCGGTGTTCCTCGTGTTTGCTTAAAATAAAATAATTGAACATAAATGTATTGCTTTGATCCCTTTCATTTAAAAGTCATAATGAATAATGTATTTCAAACCCATGCCCATGACAGTATTTTCTTTCTTTTTAAACGCTGCGTATAAAGGAAAACCGCGTTCGCACCTAGCTGTAGGATACCGCACCTGGAGGAGTGTTAATTTAGTGTTTGATTATTCAGTTAACAGTTTGAAGCCATGGAGAACTCATAACTAATTGTAGTTATCGTATTATCCCGAGTCTCTGGATTCACCGATACATATGTGTCAACCGTCTCAATTGCAAACATGCTACTTTTCCCATCTTCATCCATTGCTTGATAATCCCATATATGCCCAATTACCATTTTTAAAATCAAATTATCAAACATTTGACATTTTCGAAAGTGTCATAACTTTCGGCATATTATTCTATTTGAAGATATAATGAAATTAGCTCCCAATCAGGACCCTTGTATTGCAACATGCGTATATCATCTGACACGGTTTTCACGCGTCGTGTACAGCTCATTTAGGTTTCAAATTCTACTTGAAATAAATGAATTTCTTTGTCCAGATAAAATACCCGCGAAAATTGGCGTGGGTGTATTTATTTTTAAATAAATATTTCGTAGCGGGTATACAACATTGAGATCATTAAATTTCCATTAAAAGTTTCGTTGTGAATTTCAACTAAACTACCGGTATCTCGCGAATTATTTGGCATTGACATTTCCTCTTAATAAAATATAATTTACGCTGTATCATTACTGTTACGCTGTGTCAGTTCCTTCATTATTGAAACAATTATTGTATTGTAATTTGTATACTTACTGCACACAAGTGTCGTAACATAAGGATGCAATACGTAAAATCGGACAGTACTTTAAGAAGAACACAAGTAAATAAATGATTTAATACTCTCTTGATTTCTCTAAATCAAAGGTTGTTAAAAAGGGCAATTGCATTGATTAACACCATAAGAGTCAATAATATGGATCATCTAAACCCTTTATTTACGTTTTCGACTTTACGTACTGTCCGAATTTAAGTACGCATGCATGTGCACATACATGTAATATCTACATGTAGTATATGATTTTCTCTTGTACATTTACATTTAAAACGCGTGAATGACTCTCGCAGACAGGTGTTTACGGTGGCTGTGCAGCATCGCGGTGATCACGGGTGTTCCCGTTAACGATAGCGTGCAATCGCTGCGATTTCGGGTGTTCACAGAACACCGCGGTCAGTAGCATGTCCGCCCCCCGTGAAATGTCGCCCATAGGGAAAAGTGAACACCGCGGAGACAGGCATTTTTGTTTAAGTACACGGTGCCTGTACTGTATATAGTACCACTAGTGTATACGTGCATATAAAATTTATTTCTGCTTTATAAAAAGTCAAGAAACCCATGATCATCAGAGCAAATGTGGTCTGAAGCAGTCTTGGCATAAATTTTTTTTAGGCACTAGCCCGGCTGGGCTACCAGCTTGGAAATTTCACTAGCCCGAATCAATTTTAACTAGCCCGAAATGAATGTTGTAATTATTTCACATTTTTAGGTATATTTGCATTGAAGAAACATAGAACAATAAAGATTAAACAAATAAACACTTGATTCTGTTTTATTCACGGTTAATATCATACAAAACATTTATCACAAGGTCTCAAGACATCTTCATTCATGGTCATTTTCCGAGTCACTGACATCCAGGTCTGACATGTCAGGTATGCTATTAAAGGCGGCCTGAAAACAAAAAAATGTCATAACATATGAATTTTCTACTCAAACATCTGAATAAGTAAATGCAATGTAAAACTAGCAATAATACCTGTGCATAATAAGTAGAACAAGAAGGTAACTTTCTGCCCTAACTTCTGAGTCGGCTTAATATAAAACGACTTGTTTAGCAGTAGTTCCATTGCCTAAGCCACATCTGCTTTGTTGCCAATTGTACCAGCATCTACAATGCAGTATTATAAAACATTTGAATTTAATGTCCGGTATCATAAATTTACAGATGAATGTTATCTGTTAAAACTATACTTGTAAGTTAGTGCATGATATTTAATTGCATGTTGTTTGCTTACATTATGTATGAATTGCACTTACCAGCCAGCCAGTTAGCAATGATGGCTCAGAATCAAAGTCCCCAATAATTGGAGACATCAAAACGAAGCCATGACTGATTATTCTTCCATAACGGTTGCAATTTTCGTTTTATTGACTTTTAATCATTTTTGTTGCATCCTTCATTCTCACTTTGCAGTTGATGTGTGTGCGTTGCGCGCTCAAAATAACGCAGAAAACAGGGGTTTTTATCTGATTTTCGGGAAAGGGCCTGGCCTTTATTGAGGGGAAAAAAAATCGCGCGAAATGCCGGATTTTGGGTAAAAAACACTCGAAACGCCGGATTTCGGGGAAAATAAGGAAAGTCTTAAATAATCAATTTAACATATTTTGCTGTTTTTAAAACAAATTCAAGGCAACAGATAATTTAATTATGCAATATGTTATATTTTCTACACTGGATCAGGTTAACTTATAAAATAATGTATTTAAAGTTAAAAAAAAAAAAAATTTTTTTTTTTTTTTTTAGGGGAAAAAAATGAAGTCAGGGGGAAAATTTACCTGCTTAGGGGAAAAAAAATCTGAGGGGAAAGGGCCATTTTTGGCGGGTCCCAAAGAAGGGAAAAAAGCACTGGAAAAGAAATTAAAATAAATTTATCACTGCATGTTCTCCACCCAGTCATTATAAAAGTTATAGCGTCTCGCGAGATTGACTTACAACACTGTTCGATACGCGTCTAATCAATGAGCACTCAAGGGAAATAACAAATGCAGTTTTGAATAAGCGTCTATATGAATCCATTTCACACATGTTACTAAGTTCGGACACGAAAAAATGCACTTGACTGATCGGGCATCCGCCTTAAAATTTTCACTCGACAGACGCAAAAATCACTCAACTCGGTCGAGTGGGTTACGTCCAAGACTGCTGAAGAATACATGCCCGCGGTTTTAAATATGTCTTAAAAACTAATTTGATTAAACGGACTATATACTGAGCGCGCCATAACTAACCCAGAATTTTAATACATGCTCCAATGACCCTTTTCTCCGCACTTAAAACATCCACGGTCCATAACCACCGTGATCTCATCCCATTTTATGGGTGACAATCTCCACTCTCTTCGGCGAGTGCACCACCGTCATCTCCTCTCGATCCTTTGAGGTCCGAGAATTACTTGAAATCTTGTCGGACACATGTCCACAGGCTCCACCACGCTCCACCACCACTATCTTCTCTTCCCGATCTCTTCGTGGTGGTCTCCCTATAGATGACCTTGCCCAGTCGGGAATTGCCAAGATGTACCGCTGTAACCACGCATCACTGCACATAGCGAAGCCTGTAGGCAAATCCGGCTGGATCAGATAGCCAATCTTCCTCACTCCTTTGTTGGGCTAAGCCAACTTGCCCTAAGAGGGCCTGCCTTTGGTCATATTCATGTTCACCACACGTGATGAGTGAATGGACCAGAGGCTCTGGCTCCAGAAGCCTCCCCTCCTCCGTCGCTTCCAACACATTCTGTATACGTTCCCTCATAATTCTAGGTATTGTTGCAACTAAAATCTCTTGTGAACTTTTAATCACCTGAAACAGACAAAAGAACTATATTGTTTTTGGCCTGTCAAGGTCATCCTTCCAGGTCAAAGGTCAAATATGTGGCTTGAAAGCGGCACAATGTATATCTGACAAACACATCTCTTGTTCGCATAAAAATAATATTTTGAAAGAATATCCTTTTTAGCTCATCTATTTTTTGAAAAAAATTTATGAGCTATTGTCATCACCTTGGCGTCGGCATCCGGTTAAGTTTTGCGTTTAGGTCCACTTTTCTCAGAAAGTATCAATGCTATTGCATTCAAACTTGGTACACTTACTATCATGAGGGGACTGGGCAGGCAAAGTTAGATAACTCTGGCGTGCATTTTGACTGAATTATGTGCTTTTTTTTATACTTAGAAAATTGAAAATTTTGGTTAAGTTTTGCGTTTAGGTCCACTTTTTTCAGAAAGTATCAATGCTATTGCATTCAAACTTGGTACACTTACGTACTAACATGAGGGGACTGGGCAGGCAAAGTTAGATAACTTTGGCGTGCATTTTGACAGAATTATGTGCCCTTTTTATACTTAGAAAATTGAAAATTTTGGTTAAGTTTTGTGTTTAGGTCCATTTTATTCCTTAAGTATCAAAGCTATTGCTTTCATACTTGAAACACTTACTAACTATCATAAGGGGACTGTGCAGGCAAAGTAATGTAACTCTGACTGGCATTTTGACAGAATTATGTGCCCTTTTTATACTTAGAAAATTGAAAATTTGGTTATGTTTTGTGTTTAGGTCCACTTTATTCCTACAGTATCAAAGCTATTGCTTTCATACTTGCAACACTTATTAACTATCGTAAGGGGACTGTGCAGGCAAAGTTATGTAACTCTGATTGGCATTTAGACGGAATTATGGGCCCTTTATTCTTAGAAAATTGAAAGTTTGGTTAAGTTTTGTGTTTTGGTCCACTTTACCCCTAAAGTATCATAGATATTGCTTTCATACTTGGAACACTCGCAAACTGTCATAAGGGTACAATAAAAGGACAAGTTGCATGACTCTGGATTTCATTTTTACCGAATTATGGCCCTTTTTTGACTTAGTAACTTTGAATATATGGTTAAATTTTGTGTTTCGATCCACTTTACTTCTTAAGTATCAAGGCTATTGCTTTCAAACTTCAAATACTTTCATGCTATCATGAGGTTACTGCACCTGGCAAGTTGAATTTTACCTTGACCTTTTAATGACCTTGACTCTCAAGGTCAAATTATTAAATTTTGCTAAAATTGCCATAACTTCTTTATTTATGATTAGATTTGATTGATACTTTGACAAAACTACTCTTACCTGACATACCACAATAGACTCCACACAAACCATTCGCCCGTGCCCCCTCCCCCCCCCTTCCCCCCCCCCCCCCGAATCCCCCCCCCCTATTTTTTTTTTTTTTTTTTTTTTTTTTTTTTTTTTAAGATCATCTCACAAATGACCACCACACCCTCACACTATACCCCCCCCCACCCCACCCCCTCCCCCAATTTTTAACCAGGTTTTCCGAAGGAAAAAACTGGTTATTAGATTGGCGAATGCGGGCGGGCTGGCTGGCTGGCGGGCTGGCGGAATAAGCTTGTCCGGGCCATAACTATGTCGTTCATTGTCAGATTTTAAAATCATTTGGCACATTTGTTCACCATCATTGGACGGTGTGTCGCGCGAAATAATAACGTCGATATCTCCAAGGTCAAGGTCACACTTTGAGTTCAAAGGTCAAAAATGGCCATAAATGAGCTTGTCCGAGCCATAACTATGTCGTTCATCGTCAGATTTTAAAATCATTTGGCACATTTGTTCACCATCATTGGACGGTGTGTCGCGCGAAATAATTACGTCGATATCCCCAAGGTCAAGGTCACACTTTGAGTTCAAAGGTCAAAAATGGCCATAAATGAGCTTGTCCTGGCAATAACTATGTCATTCATTGTGAGATTTTAAAATCATTTGGCACATTTGTTCACCATCATGGGACGGTGTGTCCCACGAAAGAATCACGTCAATATCTCCATTGTCAAGGTCGCCACGACTAAAAATAGATTTAAAAAAAAAAAAAAACTTACAAAGGGGGTAAATTTTTTTGGTCATTTCAAAAGTTCAGTTTGAGTTTTCTCCCTTTATCAGATTTATTTTTCACAATGAAAACCTGGTTTTGTGACAATTTTGTCCCTTGTTTTTTTTAAACGGTTAAAAAACAAAACTATTTATTTTGATTATTTTATGTTTGAAATACCGTCCAACCATCGCACCCAAGAATCCCCCTCCCTCCCCCCACGCCCCACCCGAATCCCCCCCCCCTAATTTATTTATTAATTTTTTTTTTTTTTTTTTAAGATCATCTCACAAATTACCACCACACCCTCACACTATACCCCCCCCCCCCCACCTCACCCCCCCCCAATTTTTTTTTTTGAAACGTTAAAAAACAAATATCTATTTTTATTATTTTATGTTTGAAATACCCTCCAACCATCGCACCCAAGAATCCCCACCCCCAGCCCCTCACCACCCCCCACCCCCCCCCACCCCCCGAATTTTTTTTTTCCCCTTTTTTTTGCATTTTTGGAACATAATGTAATAAATGTCCACACCCCCACACAATGCACCCCTCTTCACTCCACCCCTCCCTCCTTTGTGATTGAAAATGAGAGTCCCTTCACCTTTAAAAAGAAAATAGATGAGCGGTCTGCACCCGCAAGGCGGTGCTCATGTTTTGCGATGCATCCATTCCTAAAAGTAAACGCAGTATTGTTAATATAATAACAAACCATTCTTTAAATAAAGCAAACATATGCAATATCTGACAATAATAGTTTTATTCGCATCATATTACATCAAAACACACAAATACAACATACTACATGTACAACATCAATATGACAAAATATAACACATTCTATATATAAATATACAGCATTTATTCATTAGTAATGGCATCATCAATCAAAGATACATATCACTTGAAAGTGCTCCATTGAAACATATTCAAGTGGATACTGAGTATGGTAGTTGTTCCATTCACAAACTTCCTTATGTCTATTAACGTATATCTCTGTTGTTTGCACACAGTTAAATACACATTTTGAGTAAGATCAAACTGTTTGAGATTCATACACATTGATTGCTTCCAATTTTCCGTCGTTCTCGTTTAGGATGAGGAAGCTCTCTTCAACACGTAACCGGGAAACGCAGTTGTAATAAACATCAGAATTATGCCAATCCATTTTACTACCATTAAATGGCATTTACTAGTCCTTGAACATACAGATAGTCCATGTTCTACATTAAACAGTTCCAATTTGGTTTGCTCATAAATCAAATTCCCATCAGACTCATCACCTTTTTTTGGTTGCTCCATTCTCATTCGCACAAAGTTCGAATTGACACTAACAAATTTTCAAGCCAACAGGTCTTTTATTTCTGCTAAAAAAGGCGGCTTTCTGCGTGCAATATTGTTTGAATCTTTTTGTGCATTTTTCTTTTCCATGAATCCGTTTCATCATCTGTAAAAAGTCCTTGCTCGAAATGACTTTCTTATACAGCTCAATCAAAGAATTACTTAGGTTGAGTCCTTGAACCATATCTTCCCATGCAAGAAGAATGTTCTTTTCGTTCACTGACTCTACTATATCATTGAAATACAAATCGTACGCATGCTCGTCATCATCCCATAAATCATGCATCATACAATCGTGCTGCAACTACGACGGATGGTCTTTATGACATCCATAGCATTTGTTCTTTATCATACTACATTTAACTTCTATCAATGCTTTCGCGTATAAAAAATCAAAGTAAGAGTTCACAAGTGTCTTACATGTTTCAGGTTTAATAATGTGATTCAACGGATCTGACAAACTCTTGTGAATGGTTAACACAGCAGTGCCATCAGGGCCGGCCATGCCAGCTTGCTATAGCTTGGTGTGCCACTTCCCATAGTGAAAACACACTTATGCATGCCCCCCTGAATGCCTTCTCAAGCGTAAAATATGGGTATCTCCTTTCCTTGTCCATAGTAGAACCAGTCAAGGCTCTTCCAAAGTTAATTCAGTGCTCCAGCCAGCTTTTCAAAATTGAGGGGAGCTTCCCCAAAGAGGGCACATTTCACGCGTAGTTTTGGAAAATAGGGCATTCGGTTATAAATATACTTAAGTATATGCTTTGATTATACTATATTCTAATGAATTGTAAACATTAATGCATTTGATATTTTCACCAATTGTATGCTGTTCCTCATTTTGTGTAATGAATTAATAAATATATTACTATTCTAGTGTTGTAGTTTGGATAATTGAAATATGAGAAAAAGAATGAAAATCAAGATGAAGACAAAATGAAGATCTGAAGACAAACAGAAATATACACCTATTCTCATACTTTGATAATTATTCAATATTGAATAAATAAATACATTATACATGTAGTACAGTACCCTGACAAAAAACACAAAGTCAATAAGGACACAATAACAATCACATCCGAGAGTGCCACATAACCTCTTCATGGATCAATATTTAAAAACCGTCTTTTCTTTGCACCCATAAAGTCTTTGGCCACAGCTTGCAGGATTCCCTCAAACATTTCCTCACTACAATTCAATTTAATGTTAATGATTTTGGTCAAATTTGCTGTCTTGAGGGAGGACCTGTGAGCTGTCTTTATTAATTTAAATTTTGAAAGTACTCTCTCTGCCTTGGCAGTAGACAGTGGAAGTACAAGGGCGGTGCTCAGTTGCTTGTAGATGAATGAGTTCGGTGTGATGAGGCTGGTATCTTCTCTCTTGAAGTCCTTGATGATGCTGTCCATGGTCCTCTGATCCTTCTTCTTGGAGTTCATCAGTTGGCAAAAATCTTCCCATTGTAGTTGTAGATCCTCTGGCTCTATATTGAAGTGGCTGGCAATCTCCTCCATCTCCAGGGGACAAAAATATTTCTAGACTGCACTTGTCATGCATTGTAATTGTGTATTAAAATTTTCACTCGTCCTGCAAACACATGCACTTGTTCTTCAAATATGTATGAAATAAAGATTGCAAAGGGCTGATATGACTAATAAAGTTTCCTATATCACTGCTAAAATGCTGCTTACTCAGTTATTCATGCCAGCTGATTACAAAAGAACGGATGTTTAAATATCACCCTTTAACGAACACTTGTATGTCAGACATTTTTCAGACGAAATTCAGACTGGTTTAAAAACGTATTTTGCGGTTAAATAATTCTTTAAAAATCAATACTATAGTGCATGCAGTCGGATGGTTCCCTGTCAACATGGACGCGAAAAGTTTACACCTTAAAGCCAATATTTACTCGGGACACAGTCTCGCATAACCATGCCCACCTGCTGTACATGTATGAAATTTACAATTACAATTTCCGGTTCATTTGCGTTCTACTTTCGGAATAGATATGCTTTAAGAAAATGATTTTATCAAGTCGGCTGTTTTCGGAGAAAACCCAAGGTATTGTCATAGCCAGCTCGTCGTCCGGCGTCTGCCGTCCGCCGTGATAAAACCATAACATTGGCTCTAAAATCAAAGTGCTTCCACCTACAACTTTGAAACTTCATATGTAGAAGCACCTTGATGAGTTCTACACGCCACACCCATTTTTGGGTCATTAGGTCAAAGGTCAAGGTCTTTTTTCACACATCCTGTTGGACGAGAGCTTTAGGGAAATTCACTCGTCCTTTCAAGATTTCACTCATTTGGAATTTTTGTTCCATGATCTCATTCAGTCCGTAGGGTCACAATTAATTAATAGCAAATTAAAAAAAAATGCATATTATAATAATCTCAAATGGGATTAAAAGCACATTCACATATGTGCATTAATATAAAAATTGTGACATTATCAAATTGCTTTTAACAAGCCTACATGACCAAACGTTAATCATTATTTAAATTGGCCTTTAGCATTAAGACAAAATCTTGACAGCAGCGTGTGCACCCTTAATACACAGCAGATTCTCTATATAGCCATCCTATTATGTCAGGATGTCCAATTTATTCTTTGCACCCATGAAGTACAAATGCTTGTAAATAAATTCAGTTCAATCAGGTTTTTCGCGCCTAATGACATCATGGGCTGCACAGTACATGTCACATGCCTTGATGTTGCGATGGTTATCTTTCAACCAGTTTTTAATTTGCATGTGGCGATCTGTAACAATCTCTTTGATTTGTATTCCTTTCTCTCGTAAGGCTGCAATGCCTCTCTTCAAACCTTCTAGCTCCATGTGGTAGCTTAACGCCACTTTGTTGCTCTTAATGTCAATTTATAACAAATTTATTTTTTATCAAAAATAATATGCCGTTTCACAAACAGAACAATATGCATGATATATGTCTAATAAACCACTAGTGTTCTTGTTTTCTGTGTATGTAAAGTATGATCTAGTTTTGACATTCATCATTTATATATTTAGAATTTGCCTGGTATGTGGCACTGAAATATGGAATCACAGAAGCAAGAGATATAATTATCTATAATTAAATTTAATAAATGAATACCTGGTATAATACATTGAACTAAGACCAATGTCTAATCTGCACTTAATGAAGGCCAATAACATGCCCAGTTGCCATGTCAATAAAGGTATACTTTGCATATTTAGGGTAGTGTCCAGGGCTGTCACATCTTCCATCACCAGCTAGTGTGACACTCCTGCCCTCTTCATTAATGGCAGTCAGGGCAGTGGAAGTATGATCTAGCCAAACAGCCACCACAGCTGGCCACAGGAATGATCGCTGATGCTTGAAGAATGTACTGCTCACAGAAATGCAAAATACATTCATAAATGAAAGAAGTCTCAGCACTATTGTTGGTGTGCAGGCAGCAAACAGTATTGCTGCACTGAGAAGCAGATTCCTAGCTGGAATGTCTTGCACTTTTGGCAGTGACGCACACCGCCGTGAGTAGCCACATTCACATGTCTGCCTAATGGCGATGTATAAGCCACTTCGTTGGCTGATGTGTCCTGCTTCAGGCAACCAACATTGAGGGCATTTATTGAACATAATATGTATATGGATAATAGAATGTGCTTTATATATTTAGTATTGAAATACTAAAATAATATATATCTACTTTATAATATGAATAAAACTAATCTATCAAATATCTTAGCGAATAATGTTTCTGAATTGTGAAAAACCTTTTCACTTTCTTAATATGTTTTATTATTCTTCAACTTTTAAATATCAATCATATTGAACGCTCATTCAACTCTCCTGTCTCTAGTCGAATCTCACATTTGAATAATTTGTTTTTATGCCCCCGGATCGAAAGATCGGGGGTATATTGTTTTTGGCCTGTCTGTCATTGTATGTGTGTGTGTGTGTGAGTGTGTGTGTCCACAAACTTAAACCAAAACTTTAACCTTGGTCATAACTTTTGCAATATTCAAGATAGCAACTTGATATTTGGCATGCATGTGTATCTCATGGAGCTGCACATTTTGAGTGGTGAAAGGTCAAGGTCATCCTTTAAGGTCAAAGGTAAAAAAAATAAAATAAAATCTTAAACCAAAACTTTAACCTTCTTCATAACTTTTGCAATATTGAAGATAGCAACTTGATATTTGGCATGCATGGGTATCTCATGGAGCTGCAAATTTTGAGTGGTCAAAGGTCAAGGTCATCCTTCAAGGTCAAATTTATGGCTTCAAAGCAACGCAATAGAGGGCATTGTGTTTCTGACAAACACATCTCTTATTGATCAACTGGAAATTAAAGCGATGCCATTAAGCTGTGTCTCTTTCATAGTAGAACGTGTCCATGCATTAAGCCTTAACAATTCGCTAAAACTCCACTCACATGTACAAGAACTAAAGGGCAAGCTTAATATCAATAAAGAGGAGAATAAAGCCGAAAACACCAACCACTCAAAGTGTATCTAAGTCCAAAATAGTCCCAGACTTAGCCGTAAAACACCCGATTGTTGCTCGGTACGTTCCGATGTCCACCATGATTATAGCATCGAAGGGTACATAGTGCCGAATTGTTTAATATACCGATTTTCCAAATCATTTTGATGAGCCATTTTGGCATCAATTGAAGTTATTAAATTGAAATAATTATTTGCCTCAACATAACCAATTGTTCTCAATGACAATATTTGTTTGTGAATATCATAGTGCCTAAAATACAAAAAATTTCTTCAATTTCTTATATAAATTTATTCTTTGACATAATTTTCCCCTTTTTCTCAACATTGCTCTGCAAATTTTAGCCGAGGCAACTGCATGGCATGCCTCAGCGTGGCTACGGCGCTGTAATTGCTATTCACTTTTTGAGACTGCGTTTGAAATAGTTCAACTGTTTTTGCTTTGGACTACACAGATGTTTACTTTCAATTTTTTTTTTGCATAAAAGTTGCTTAACATGATTATAAAAGTTGCTTAACATGCTCTTCTGAGTTTAGATGAGATTTGTTTACATCATCAATTATGTTAGTGTCCATCTTCCTGTCATGTGATTGCGTGTGTTGTTTTCACATAATTTTCACTGTGGCTTCTTGTAGTCAATGTAGTCAATGATGATTCATTCTTGTTTAATAATAATTTTTGCTTCATGAAGTTTTCTTCTTGTTTCATGTGAAGGCAAATCATGAGGTTTTTCCAATTGCGAAAATAGTTGTGTCTTTTCTGATGCCTTTTCAGATTTTCATGTTCTGATGTAACCGATTTCTGCAGTTTTTCCATTACTTGAAACTGTTGAACTTTTAATAATTTTAGGGCCTAGCCTAATCAACTGCTACCTGTTTGCCTAGCGTGTAGCCGGTTCCAAATGTCACATGATCAAATACAAGACTTTGTTTTTTACTTGTAACAATGTCACTTATATCAAGATTGTCTGTGATTGCAGGAAGGGCATTCATCTCATTCACCGGAGATCTAGTTTCTGCCGTCTTGGTTTTGTGATCTTGATCCAAACTGTTTGCAAAGGCCTTTAAAATTCAGTTCCAGTGCTAAAAGGGTTAACTGCGAGTCACTATCTTGAGTGTGCATATTTTGTTTGCAATTATAATATACATAATAAATTTTGTCAATCCAATTCAATTCATGCATGGATGAATGTTGATTTGTTTGTCCATGCGTGGATTGCTTGTTTGGATAAATGTGTGTGCATGGAATAATGGAGGTTTGTCCATGTGTACATTGCAGATTTGAATACATTTATATTGAGTGGTTTCTGCAATAATGTTGATGTGTACATGACTGTGTGCGTACAAAATATGGGTTTGTAAGAAATTAAAAAAAATCAATTGAAAACAGGAAAACAGGCTGAAAGGACTATTATTACACCTAAGCATACAGGCATAAACAGTTTATTCTTTTACACATATATTTTCTATATTTCCCAATTTACAGTATATGGAACACCTTTAGAAACCTATTGTATTGCATACAAATTAACTACATACCTGCTTCTTCTTTAAAATAATATTTCATGTTAGAAGAGTGGCAGATTTTGATGAATATTTTCTTAGATTTCTAATTGTTTTCAATTGCTTACTTAATTTGGTCTATTACTGATGGCTAATTTGGTACAAATTCCGTTGTTGAAAATTTACTATTTCCGTGTGGAGTTGGTTTTACTTTAGTTTCGTCACCTAAATACTGAATCAACATGAATCTGTCAGAATTAATTAATTTGTAAGTGTGTCTTTGAAACGCCGTAGAAATACCTTTATCATTTTGCTTGTCCCTAATCTTGTAAATTGATTTGAAAACTTTAGGTTGGTCCGCATTTCTTGCTTCGTCCCGTCATGTTTCCAAAAGTATCTGTCATAAAAAGCATCTTTTCTGTTTGGTTATATGTCAGTGTCAATTAAATATAACTCGCCTCCTTTTAGTTTAATAGGCACTTCTGTTGAGACTTTTTCGCTAACTTCGCCGTTCATGGCATTGTTTAATATGTCAATTGTGTCCTTACTTTTAATTCCATTTGATAAGTTCATGTACACTTCCGAAGTACTGCTGCCACATGGAAGAAAGTCGTCATCATTTTTATGTTTCTTTTTCAAATGGCAGGTTGATCCTCCTGATCCGTGCTGGCAGGGCGGTACATCGCACCGCTCTGAATGTATGCAGTGCTTTTTTCACCGTTTTGGAAATAGGGCTGGCGACATTTGGATAGGGCAAAATCATGTAGTTTTATCTTTAAATCAAATCATCAAATCAAATCAAATTTTATTTTAAGTCGGTACATGTGTAACAAAGAAACATTAGCTATGAATAGCTATTAACCGACATAAAAACTCTTTATAATAATTTAAATTAGAAAAACAAGATCATATTAACTATAGTTATATACTTTGTTAGATGTATTTTAGATGTAATAGAAATATAATAAGACACTAATATTTCTTTTTTTGTATGATGTTACTTTTCAAGGCCATACTATGTATATCAGATACACTTCAAGACTTCCAAATGAAACTTCAAGGATGTTAAGATATCAATGAGGAAATTTGCAGTGCACAAAAACAATTACCCTACACTAAATTGTTTTTAAGGACTATACCATATATTCTGGGATTTGCACCCATCCATAAACAAAATGTAATTGACAGGGGGATATCAATTAATCAAATTTGCTTGTTATATATTTTGTTCAAAAGCATTATGACACTTTAATCAAAAGAAAAGTAGATCAATGATCTCTGTGCTACGAAATTTAATTTAGCAATTAACATTGTGAAGTATACTTTTTGCGTGCTTTTATCATGACAAAGGATTTATAAGAAATACCTTTACACTGCTATATTTATACAGCTGTAGCTAGAATTTTGTAATACGCTTTTAATTTAAAAAAAACAACACCAAAAAATAAAGAAAACAAGTATAGTTAATAACTTGGAATTTATGCTGGAAGGCACTACTTCTGGCAAAAGGCGATTCTGCACAAATTCTCGAAAACATTTTGCAAGGTTTGCAATAAAAGTGTTTTCCCTAAAGATGTGTACGATTAGCATAGAGTTTCCAATGGCTGGCTGTGTCATGATGACAAAGTCACAAAATTGGGCCTTGTACACAAACAGTTGGAACTGTACTTGCATATAGTACTCATGTTCAGTTTTTATGCTCCCCGAAAATATTTTTGGTGGGGCATATAGTTGCCAGTTTGTATTTCCGTTATTCCTTACATCCTTCCTTCCTTCCTTCCGTCACACTTTTGCTACCATTTCTCATAGCGACTTCAATACTTTACCAATCGCTTTTATGTTTGGCATGTAGGTACCTTGCATGGACCTCTACCTTTTGATAAGGTTTGAGGTCACTGGGTCAAGGTCAAGGTCACGGAGGCTAGTAATGCACTACCTTCCGTCACAATTTTGCTACCGTTTCTCATAGCGCCTTCAATACTTTACCAATTGCTATCATATTTGGCTTGTAGGTACCTTGCATGGACCTCTACCTTTTGATGAGGTTTGAGGTCACTGGGGTCAAGGTCACAGAGGCTAGTAATACACTTTCTTCTGTCACACTTTTGCTACCGTTTCTCATAGCGCCTTCAATACTTTACCAATCGCTTTCATATTTGGCATGTAGGTACCTTGCATGGACCTCTACCTTTTAATGAGGTTTGAGGTCAATGGGGTCAAGGTCACCGAGGCTAGTAATACACTTCCTTCCGTCAAACTTTTGCTACCGTTTCTCATAGCGCCTTCAATACTTTAGCTGTTATGCGACCTCACCCGATAATAGTCGGCTTAGAAGCTTGGTTAAGAGGCAATTAAGATGTTATCAATAAGGTCGCGCAAGGCGGAAAACAGGGCGGCGGCCTTTGAAAAGGGCAGCGTGGCGCTGATTTGCTTTGAAAGGGGCAGCGAGGCGCTTAAAAAAAGCTAAAACAGCCTGGATAAAACACTAGGTGTTCTAAGTATCTAATCATCGTTTAACAATACACGGTCATACAAGAACAATATCGCATAAAGCATAATTTACTCAAATTTTACAATAAATGATGATAAATATGAACATAAACATTATGCTGAAAAACATGGACCCTGAATTCATTGTTAAAATAGAGTTCATAAGTCATTATCTGTGAATTGATTGTTAATTAATCATAATAATTATCATATTGTACAAGGTCTCTTTGTTGGTAATGTAGTATTGCTGTACTGTTTTTACCTCTTCAACCTGCTCTCCCTATCTTCTGGAGGTATTGGGACAGGTTATGAGGTTGTCGTGCTTGTATTATCCAATTCTCACTTGGGGGATCAAACCCTATGCCAGGAACAGATGATGTAAGAACAAGTCTTATTCTTTGATTTTCAATTTGTGTTCCTTCAACAGTATAAACAATATTATATTGTCTTGAAAACAACATTGCAAAGCAAGATGTTGTTAATCCTCATATTCAAACAAATGCTTTAGATTTGCTGCTGCCTGCAGGGCTCGACATTAACTTTTGAAGCCACTTGTCCAGTCGGACAAGTAGACCATAATTTCACTTGTCCTGACCAAAAAGCAACTTGTCCTGACCGTTATATCTTATTCTGCTTAGTACTTTGCAAAAATAATGAAATAATACAAAATGCTCAAATCATAAAGACTCTAATCGTTCAAAATACATGTAAATATAATTGTAGGCAATTTAAATACGAAAAGAACTGACTAGAATAACAGGAAAACTCAACATTATTTATTTTTAAACATTATACAAAGCCATAATACCTGACAAAAACTTGTGTGTTGCCAACACCAAACAGAAAATGTTAAAAGTGATGTATATGTACAGTACTTAACTGATATTTAAAAAACAATCATTCTATACATAGAGAGGACGTCACTACTTTAATTGTCTGTAAGATCCGTGTGTACCGGTGTCGTAAAATGCATATTCTTTACAAGGGAGAATATTCTTGTTATCTTGGCAAAGCAAAAAAATGTTAAGGGTTGCTTCCCTTGTAAACAGTACAGTGTAGTACATGTATCACTCACTTAGGAATGGAGAGTAACGTAATGAATAGACCGGGGGTGTCCAACGATGGGAACTATCGGAATATCTCGGGCTTCGACGATTAAACGTATACAAAATATATTCGGAAAAGTTGAGTGATATCTCCACAGAAATAATGGCTTTAAAGGCATTTTTTCTAAGTTATACAATTATAATGACCACTTGTCCCGTCGGACTAGCAAATTCTTTATTTACTTGTCCGGACTAACAATTTGGTTGTCCCGGACAGTCGGACTACCTTTTATGTCGAGCCCTGGCCTGACTTATGAAGTACAAAGGCATGAACAGGAGTGTAACTTGATAATCTTATGGGTCTTGTCTAAGGTGATCACATTCTTATTTGAAAATTGCTTCATACATTTTATTAGTGTCACCAGATTTTGACTTGTTATTTTTTTCAGGATAATATTTGTACAACCAGGGCTTTCTTGAACTGTGATGAGGTTGCTGATACCCAAAATGTTTGACAGCACCTTCATCAGATTGGTTGTCAATGTACCACTTAATGCCATGAACGGGACACCATTAAACACTGCAGGAAGGGTCTTCAGTTTTTAAAAGCTGTCCTGAATATCTCTCCCCTAATAAGAAAATAACAATTTAACAACAAAATTGAAAATACCATGAATATCGTTATTTAATGAAATAGAAAATTAATTATTTCTATTGCATAAAAAACCCAATTAGTATTTATTCTCGGCCATAGGGTCATAGACACATGACTGGAAATGATTGGAAATCATTTCTGATGATCTAGTGCATCACTATTACCATTACTTGTGCCTGTAGTATTCACGTTATTCCATCATTATTTTTAGCTCATCTATTTTTTGAAAAAAAAGTATGAGCTATTGTCATCACCTTGGCGTCGGCGTCAGCATCCGGTTAAGTTTTGCGTTTAGGTCCACTTTTCTCAGAAAGTATCAATGCTATTGCATTCAAACTTGGTACACTTACTTACTATCATGA
This sequence comes from Dreissena polymorpha, assembly GCF_020536995.1. Classification (NCBI taxonomy): domain Eukaryota; kingdom Metazoa; phylum Mollusca; class Bivalvia; order Myida; family Dreissenidae; genus Dreissena; species Dreissena polymorpha. The sequence continues at coordinate 74,222,313 of NC_068357.1, read as the reverse complement.
GAGGACTGGGCAGGCAAAGTTAGATAACTCTGGCATGCATTTTGACAGAATTATGTTCCCTTTTTATACTTAGAAAATTGAAAATTTTGGTTAAGTTTTGTGTTTAGGTCCACTTTTCTCAGAAACTATCAATGCTATTGCATTCAAACTTGGTACACTTACTAACTATCATGAGGGGACTGGGCAGGCAAAGTTAGATAACTCTGGCGTGCATTTTGACAGAATTATGTGCCCTTTTTATACTTAGAAAATTGAAAATTTTGGTTAAGTTTTGTGTTTAGGTCCATTTTATTCCGTAAGTATCAAAGCTATTGCTTTCATACTTGCAACACTTACTAACTATCATAAGGGGACTGTGCAGGCAAAGTTATGTAACTCTGACTGGCATTTTGACAGAATTATGGGCCCTTTTTATACTTAGAAAATTGAAAATTTGGTTAAGTTTTGTGTTTAGGTCCACTTTATTCCTACAGTATCAAAGCTATTGCTTTCATACTTGCAACACTTATTAACTATCATAAGGGGACTGTGCAGGCAAAGTTATATAACTCTGACTGGCATTTGCACTGAATTATGGGCCCTTTATACTTAGAAAATTGAAAATTTGGTTAAGTTTTGTGTTTTGGTCCACTTTACCCCTAAATTATCATAGATATTGCTTTCATACTTGGAACACTCGAAAACTATCATAAGGGTACAGTAAAAGGACAAGTTGCATAACTCTGGTTGTCTTTTTTACGGAATTATGGCCCTTTTTTGACTTAGTAACTTTGAATATATGGTTAAATTTTGTCTTTGGATCCACTTTACTTCTTAAGTATCAAGGCTATTGCTTTCAAACTTCAAATACTTTCATGCTATCATGAGGTTACTGTACCTGGCAAGTTGAATTTTACCTTGACCTTTGAATGACCTTGACTCAAGGTCAAATTATTAAATTTTGCTAAAATTGCCATAACTTCTTTATTTATGATTAGATTTGATTGATACTTTGACAAAACTACTCTTACCTGACATACCACAATTGACTCCACCCAAACTATCTCCCGTGACCCCCCCGAATCCCCCCCCCCGAATCCCCCCCCCCCCCCCCGAATCCCCCCCCGCTAATTTTTTTTTTATTTTTTTTTAAGATCATTTTTTTTCTTTCTATTGCTTATTTAATTTTTTTTTTTTTTTTTAAGACTCACCCCAAATCATGCCCCCCCCGGAATCCCCCTCAATTCCCCCCCATTATTTTTTTTTTAAATTAAAGAATATCTAATAAATGACCACCACACCCTCATACTATACCACCCCCCCCCCCCCCCCAATAGGGGTCATCTGCGAGTTATGATCATTGTACCTATGAAGTTTCATGATCCTAGGCATAAGCGTTCTTGAGTTATCATCCGGAAACCATTTTACTATTTCGGGTCACCTTTACCTTTGACCTCGTGACCTGAAAATCAATAGGGGTCATCTACGAGTCATGATCAATGTACCTATGAAGTTTCATGATCCTTGGCCTAAGCGTTCTTAATAATAAAGTTATTAGCCGAGCAGGAGATCGGTTAGTAGTGTCTTCTCGTTGCATTTACTGTCTTTTAACGAATCCAGTTGCATTTTGTCGGCAACTGCATGGGAACATGTGTGTTTTCGATGAAAAAGGTCACGTCGAGTGTTCCACAATCTTTCAGCAATAGGCATATAGTGCGTTTCATACCTCGTGTATATATAATACCTATACGAGGGTTATTTTTTCAAACTATGAATTTTTGTCAATATTCGTTGCTGTAAAGTCAAACCATACACAATAGGTGTACATTTAACAATCTGGAACCCCTGGGGTAAGCTCGGATGGGGGGGGGGGGGGGTAGGGTCCCGTGGGGGGAGGGGGCAAACTTATGATACTGCTGCCTGTGGTCTCTTCGAACGACGTTGCTACATGAATGTCAACGTTTAAAAGACGGATTAGCAAAATCAGCTAGGATCCGTACATTTTAAATTTAAAAAATGGATTGTTTTGCAGATATTTAGGAAAATGTGGTATGATAAACAGAAAAACAGGTTACTGTCCCATCGTTTGATAATATATCAGACTCGGCACGAATAAAATAACGGCTCGGCAAGCTTCGCCGTTATATTATTCTAAGCTTAAGCCTCGCCTGATATATTACAAAACGATGGGACAGTTACCTGTTATTCTCTATATATCGCTGGCCGATCGACGTTCATATCTTTCTCAACTAACTAATCCTAAATTTAAGAAACAAATTAACATTCACAATGAACGTTTGCTTTGAAACAAGATATCGAAGCGTAGTCGTCGTGAGCAATATTTGGAGTAAAGAAAAAATGGGTTATGAAAACTTCACCCAAAATGAACAACTAAATTGCGATTTGCGATAATCCCATAGTTGAGGTCTTAATGTTACTATTTTACCAGAAATCTTCTGATCGTCGCTTTATCCCTCTTAAAAATGAGATCGAACAATATATTAATTATTCTTCTCTTTTAATAATATTCAACCTATGTATGTTTGCTTATACATTGTCTGTGTATTGAAATTTCGTGACTATACGATGCTAGTTGTACTTGCAAGGGCCGGGGGCCACATAGCAATACACATTGAATCTTGAATGGTATTCTATAGACAGTCACGTTTTTAATCTTGGCATGTCATATAACTATTGAAAAGTCCAAACACTGTTGAAAGAAGATCGACAATAAGTTATCAATAAATCAAAGTACACAGACCAATTGTATTTTTGTCATATATAATTAATAGTTATAAACTTTTCTTTATTATTTTTTATCAAGTATTCAGTAAACCGAATATATTAACATTTCAGTAAAATCCGTGTTAACAAAAATGATCACTCCATGTAGCTTTTTCTGTTGGACATTATATTTCAAAAATGCCGTCAATATTATGTTGACTTCTTCAAAGTTGTTCAACAACAACAACACCACACATATGTTAAAATGTGGTTTATTACCCTTAGTTAATAGCTTGTATACGAAACATGATTTCTTTTAATCAGTAGAAGGTATATACGGATTCAACATAAGAAATTGTAATGTCAAACACAAGATTCGAGTATTTTTATACAACCGTCACACTAAGAACTTTAGATATAGTAAACGAAGGTAGTATTCTTGACCAACGTGACGGTGAAGTTATAAATCAATATGCCCTGGATGTCATACCGAAGACTGAACTGATAAATGTGCTTTTGCTGCTGCTAGTGATGATCATTATATATTTATATTTATTTTATGCTTTCCGGTGGTTTAGAGAGAAATACCAGTGAAAAATAATTGGTATTCCACTGTTTTAAACAGTGAAAAATAACAGTGAAAAATATCGATATTTTTCACTGTTTTACTGTGAAATGACGTCATTTTTTCGACGAAATGACGTCATTAATCCAGCGAAATTATCAAGTTAAACTCATTAACAATGTAAATTAACGGTGAAAAAAGCATAAAATAAAAAGAAAATTTGTTGGATTCGATGGAATATCGATTTTATTTCACTCGTGATCATAGAAAATGTATATTTTCACTCGTGGCTGTGCCACTCGTGAAAATAATGTTTTCTATCATCACTCGTGAAATAAAATCGATATTCCACCGAATCCAACAAATAACCTCTATATATTCATTTATATATCATTTTGAAGGCATTAGTATACATTAGAATTCGAATATGAAATGCATCACGGCACAGACGTTAACGGACCAAAAAAGCCGATGGAGATGGGTTATTTATCATAATATATTAAGTGTTTCGTTATCCCCAAAGTAAAAATAAGATCAAGATATTTTCATTATTGAAACTCTTCTCCAAGAGGCGAGTTATTTCCGCTAATTGACATAAGTGCGTTTTCGATAAAGTGATACAAATCATTACTCATAAAGGCATTAACTATCATCGCCGCCTTATTCGTTGGTTCTATACGACGCCACGTCCAAATTGTTATAAATGTATGATTGAAACACTAAATCGATTGTGTTTCAAATGGAATAAGCATCATCGTTGTTTTCCATTTTAAATGTTTTGTTATAAACACGGACGAATAACAACAAGGCCAACATATTTTTAAAACTGAAGACACGTTTTACATGAATTATTGAAATGGTATAAATTCGCTGTATATGGCTTCAAAACATTGCACACTTACAGTCTAAAGAGCAATAAAGGGACAAACGATCGGACATCAGGCCCGTGTGAAACTCACGGTGTAGTCTTAATCGGGATCAGAATAAAGGACAGTGAAAATAAAGGCGTTATTAGTTGTCGTCTGCGAAACAGCGACGGCGGCAGATTGTGGGATTTTCGGTTGTTTGTTCGGTGACAGACTGACCACCAAGGTGGCGGATGCAGTGTCCAGTGGTTTGCCGTCGGAGCATTTAACCACGATCGTGTACGAGTTGACCGTGTCGTTCTTCAACTGCCAGATGTCAGACTGTGTTGGGATGATAATCTCGTATACAGAATAAAAATATCATTCAAAAAACATGACATCCTTTTTAAAAGCACCTCTAAACTTAACGGGTAATCCTACTAACGCGTTTCCAGGGAACGTTATTTTACCAATAATTAGTGTCCATACATATGCCAGTAACTGCGGAATGTCCTTGTATAAGACGTAAGGGGAATACGGCCATAAAATAATTAAATCCCACACAATATTTAGAGATTTTAATTCAATCGCTCTACCAACTGATCTAGCCTGAACGTGTTTTTTTTTCAGAAACTGTGAATAACTTAATTAACCTGTACCCAAGTTCATATAAGTTCCGCTAAGAAAGCGCGTCACGAAGAATTCCGGTGTCGTGATTGAGGTCACGGTGAGGCTGCTCGTGACGCTGTCCGCAGTGTCCGTACGCGTGAACGTACTGATCTGACGTTCAGCGTCCACCATCTCCGATGTAATGAAGCCGGGGGGGGGGGGGGGGGGGGCTGATGGCAGGCCAGTCAACGTGGGTTTCTAAAGACTATATTAAAAGGTATCTACTAAAAGCATCCTATATTAATATCGTATATGTCTCCATCCAGTTGAAAGAATCGAGAGAGGTCTTTCAAACAGAATGATTTATGTTGAGTCTATATGGGATTCACTCTGTGGTTCGGTTTGTCGGTCGGTAAGTCCACGTAAAATATTTTCACGTTATTTAAGCGAGCATTTATGTCCGAAAGATGTCACGAAACAGAGACTTTTATACTGATACTTAATAGAGTGTAGTTTTAAAAAAAATCAACAAACATCAGTAGATTTTAATTTCAGTTGTCTAGTCTCTGGGAAAAATAGATTCACATGTGTTTGTTAATGATAAAGGTACTCACAACGTTCTGAATGTCATATTATCGGAGGTCACTGTTCCTCAGGGGTCAGTCACAGATAATGTCAAGGTCAAGGAAGTACTGGGAAGCGCAGAGATAGGGTAGGTGATCGTGTCCATAGTTGTGAAAATGGACGTTGTAATGACAACACAGCGGTCACGTGACGTCTGAAATAATTTATTTGAGCATCAATTGTATTTAAAGAACTTTGTGATTGCTTCAACTTTTCCTCGTACCAATGTGACGTAAACGTCATGAATCAGTGAACGCTTTCTGGCATAAGATTTTAATGTATTTCTGCAGCTTTACATCTTACCGTCTTATGCCATTTTTCCACGAAAACACTGCAAACAAGTATGTAAATATAAATTATATACACTATATGACTAGATTAAATATATTTTGTATCGATTCTTAGTGGTTTTAATGTAGACGTTTGTTTGTTTTTAGCCGGATTTTTTTCGAAAAAATCTCGGCTTATAGATTGATGTTGTCGGGCGGGCGGGGGGGCGGGCGGGCGGGCGGGGTGGCGGCGTGCTCGAAAATGTTAAAGTTCTTATTTCATGGTATAACTTTGGTATGCTTGGACCTAGAGTCTTCAAACTTGACATGAAGGTTGGCCAGGATTAACAGATGACCACTGGTCATTTCAAGGTCATTCATTTGAAGGTAAAGGTCACTGTGACCTTCAATATAAAAAATGTTAAAGTTGTTATAACTTTGGTATGCTTGGACCTAGAGTCTTGAAACTTGACATGAAGGTTGGCCATAACTAGTTAGTAACCACTGGTCATTTCATGGTCATTCATTTGAAGGTCAAGGTCACTGTGACCTTGAATGTAAAAATGTTAAAGTTCTTATTTCATGGTATAACTTTGGTATGCTTGGACCTAGAGTCTTCAAACTTGACATGAAGGTTGGCCAGGATTAACAGATGACCACTGGTCATTTCAAGGTCATTCATTTGAAGGTGAAGGTCACTGTGACCTTCAATATAAAAATGTTAAAGTTGTTATAACTTTGGTATGCTTGGACCTAGAGTCTTGAAACTTGACATGAAGGTTGGCCAGAACTAGTAAGTAACCACTGGACATTTCAAGGTCATTCATTTGAAGGTCAAGGTCACTGTGACCTTGAATGTAAAAATGTTAAAGTTCTTATTTCATGTTATAACTTTGGTATGCTTGTACCTAGCTAGAGTCTTCAAACTTGAAATAAAGATTGGCCAGTACTAGAAGATGACCACTGGTCATTTCAATGTCATTCATTTGAAGGTCAAGGTCACTGTGACCTTAAATGTTAAAATGTTAAAATTGTTATAACTTTGGTATGCTTGGACATAGAGTCTTCAAACTTGACATGAAGGTTTGCAAGCACACTTAGATGACCACTGGTCATTTCAAGGTCATTCATTCTAAGGTCAAGGTCACTGTGACCTTGAATGTAAAAATGTTAAAGTTCTTATAACTTTGGTAGGTAAAAATGTTAAAGTTCTTATTCCATGTTATAACTTTGGTATGCTTGTACCTAGAGTCTTCAAACTTGACATAAAGGTTGGCCAGTACTAGAACATCACCACTGCTCATTTCAATGTCATTCATTTGAAGGTCAAGGTCACTGTGACCTTCAATGTTAAAATGTTAAAATTGTTATAACTTTGGTATGCTTGGACCTAGAATCTCAAACTTGACGTAAAGGTTTGCAAGCACACTTAGATGACCACTGGTCATTTCAAGGTCATTCATTTCAATGTCATTCATTTGAAGGTCAAGGTCACTGTGAACTTAAATGTTAAAATGTTAAAATTGTTGTAACTTTGGTATGCTTGGACCTAGAATCTCAAACTTGACGTAAAGGTTTGCAAGCACACTTAGATGACCACTGGTCATTTCAAGGTCATTCATTTGAAGGTCGAGGTCACTGTGACCTTGGATGTAAATATGTTAAAGTTGTTAATACTTTGGTATGCTTAGACCTAGAGTCTTCAAACTTGATATGAAGGTTGGCCAGAACTAGTAGATGACCACTGGTCATTTTAAGGTCAAGGTCACCGTGACCTTGAATGTAAAAATGTTAAAATTCTTATTTCATGGTATAACTTTCTTATGCTTGGACTTACAGTCTTCAAACTGGACATGAAGGTTGGCCAGCACTAGTAGATGACAATTGGTCATTTTAAGGTCATTGAAGGTCAAGGTCACTGTGACCTTGAATGTTATTGTTGTTCATGTATATGCATGCATTCAAAACATAACACAAGGTTTGCTCATGCCTTGAAAAGTACTTACATTTCATTTTGACCTTTGAACAATATTTCAGTAATTTAAGTATTGCATTGACAAAAACACGAAAGGTACTTTCCTGTCATTTAAATCAAAAATCCGGCTTCAATGCGGTCATCTCCGACCGCGGAACTCTTGTTAAAATAATATTTTCACAAAAGTAGCAAATTGCTGAAAAAACGGTGCTTGATTTATAATATCCTCGATGTATGTTGATTCGCGGTGTTAATGTTTTGTATTAAAATTAGCAACAAACAAACAATAAAGCATTGTATAACTTACCTTGTTGAAAGAAACCAATATTTCATTAGTAAATGGACTATATTTATTTCCTGCAACTCGCGCTATCTAATCCATAACAACAGTATTTTTGGCAACATGTTTACAGTGTCCGCCATTTTGACAGATGAATGTAAGGTCGCGACCTCTGACGTCATTCACACAGTTTATTATTTAGGCCAATGGAATTGAGTAATTGGGTTGTAATGTTAATTAGTCATATAAAGAGTGTCAACTGTACAATAATTAAAATGTTTCAACACAACTCAACACAACATATTTACAAGCGTTCGTTGGACTTCAACTATTCTTCATTGCTATTGCAATGGCAGCACAGGAATTTATCACCCCTTCTGACACACCTTACAGGTGTGCAGAATGTTAGGTGCGTCCAGTGCTTGCATGGGATGCCATTTTTTAAACCATCACACTGCACCCACTTAACAAATGCCAGAGAAATACAGCCGGACAGTTCCTTTGGTTGGAATCTATGACAAACACAACATTTTTCATTAGAAGCCTCATCACTGTCACTGCTGTTACTGGAACAGTCCACTGCTCTGTCAACACAAGATGGGCCTGCTACTGGACTAGGTGCTGTTGTTGCAACAATTTGCTTACCTTTTTTTACTGCGAGCTTACCTTTTTGTGTTTCCTGAGATTTTTTCAAGATAGGTTTTTGATTTTGTTCATGATTTTTGATGGCCTCCATTACCTCATTACTGGTAAGTTCTTTTCCAGACACCAGTCTACTAACCGTTTTCCTTGGTTTCTTAGCTTTTTGATTTTTTACTGATCTTATTTTTTGTTCAACAGTTTCAAAAAAAGTGCTGGTGTGTTCATTTTCAGGTCCAATTTGTAGCCCTCCCTCTACAGTTAAATCAGAATCATCAGTGTCATCTGAATGATACACTTGGGCTGGAAACATACTTTCCCTGGGAATTGCATCCTTATTTAGGGGGAACAGTCCTGTTTTGCGAAAGCCAACTTGAAGGTTTTCTGCTGACAATGCTTTGTGATAAACGTGGCAGACGATATCACAAACATTATACTGAGTGATGGCAGCTGATGTCTCACGGATAATTTTGTGGCATCGCGAATGGTACATCCGTTGGAACGGGCCATAACAGGCTACATCTAGAGGTTGGAGCAGGTGGCTTGTGTGGGCTGGTAAAACATACAAAATTATACCATTCTCCTTTGCCCACTCTGCCAGAATTAATGATACATGGGAACTATGACCATCTAAAAGCAACAGAATTTTGGATTCACACCTGCCAGGCATAAATTGTATGAAGTGTTTGGTCAGATACTTAATGAAAACCTGGGTATTAGACCAACCACTTTCTGACATTGTTCCACTGGCTCCTGGTGATGCCCCTTTCCACAAGTCACTGTTCATCCGCTTGCCCGGGAAAACAAAGAATGGTGGAACTGCTGTACCACTTGTACTGCCAGCGCCAATGATTGTAACTGTTTTACCTTTGCCAGAGGTCACAGCTTGTGCAGGATAGTTAGAACTAGCTACTATGTATGGTGGCTTGTGATCAATTGATACACCCTTCTCATCAATATTGTAAAGCAAATGGGGCTTATCTTGGAGATCATGCTTCTGTAAACATTTCTGGTAACTTTCAAAGAAGTTAGACACCATCTTTTCACTTGCCATTTTGGCCCTCACATGATCAAGTGCTCTTGGTTTAACAACCCTCATTTCTGGCCATCTCTTTAAAAACCCTTTCATCCACATCATGGAGAGGGGTGTGTCAACTGTCCTCTTACCTAACTGCACAGCAAACTGTGAAGCAACATCAATACACTCCTGCTGTGTATAACCATAACCTAAATCAGTCATGGCTTTGAAATGGTTTACAATTTGGGCCTCTTCAAACTCATCAAACAATGGGACCTTCCCCATTACAACTGTTTCTGGGTCAACTTTCCCCAAAACCCTGTCCCTTAGTGTGTTTTCTGGCACCATATAAGTCCTGGATGCTCTGAGAACGGACATTCCATCATCTTTCACTGCTTTGAAAGCATTTATCAAAGAAGATGGTGAATAAAGTCGATATTTTTTCCTTATGGGCTGTGGGTGTTTCTAAAATAAACAAAAAAATGGTGTTACAGGTGTGAGTTTCAAAAACCATATATTTTAAGATGCTTGGCCTTACTATAAAATTTCAGTCACGTGACTTTCATTCATGGACGTAAACACTTGCAGCCGACATGTAAAAAGTAAAAAAAAAGTTATTGATAAACAAAGAAAATATTGTATATCCATGGTAATATAAATGGGTATAACAAAAAATGTTAAATTTTGGTACATCTACGAAGACCTAGTGATAAATACCTGTTTAAATCTCATGTTTTCATTTTTTACAGCAAATACGATCGAGTACACTTTGTAGTAAATGTGACGTCACTAAAATCACCGAACCGTGACCTCTCGCGAGATTTCGAATCAAAACAAAAATGGTCGCGAATGAACATACATCGCGATTTTAGATACATCGAGGATATAGAGAGCAGAATACCAGTTCCGATGCCATTATCAACGCACTCGAAGACGTCTTTGGTAGAAATGCTCACCATTAGCGTTGGTGAATCCCGTCAGCGGTGGTGTCAAGAATCAAGAAGTAAATGTCAGGGGCGCTCATGAGGCTATCTCAGCTATACGCACTATCGAGATCGAGTAGCGAAGCTGCAAATGGGGGATAGGTGCGGCAGGAGGTCTCCTGCTGGGGGGGGGGGGGGTCTCCCCCAAGGAAATTTTGGAAAATTCATCTAGATGGTGCTTTTTGGTGTTATCTTTCAGCCTCGTTTTGTCAATTTTATTCATCAATTTCTTGCTTGAAAAAGACTGATAAAAGGAAATATTTCATTAAGCATTGTCAACAGCAAATATACTTTTGACCATAAAAAGTATAAAGGTAAAGTCTTGTTTGCTTGTTTACATAAATATACCCCTAACCACCGTAGCCCTCACTTTTCATTGCATTTTTAGAATTTAAAGAGTTTTCATTTTTTTAAGTTTGAAACTGAATCATACGCACGGGTGTACTGCCGTATGCCTAGGAACGCCCCTGAATGTCGTGGTAGATAGTAGATTAGTAGTAGTAGTAGTAGTAGTGGTAGTGGTAGTGGTAGTAGTAGTAGTAGTAGTGGTGGCTGTGGTTCTGGTAGTAGTAGTTGTTGTTGTTGCTGCTGGCAGCAGCATTAGTAGCAGTAGTAGTAGTAGTAGTAGTAGTAGTAGTTTTATGGGAAGTTGGCGGTAGGCATAAGTTGTTTGGTATATTGTAGTCCAGTCAATCTACACTTTGACCTCAAACTAATTGCGACAGAATTTCTGAGTACATAAATATGTTGATTAAAGCATTTTCTTTTAGATCTATACCTCGTGATAAAATATGACATTTTGGCAGTGGAATAACAGTGATCAGTGAAGATAACACAATTGTTCGTTCACCGATGAAAAGAACAATTTTCGGAATTCCTTTTTCTATTTTTAGATTATCATATCAAGATGTACTTCCCTTGTTTATATCCTTGTTTATATTTTTTATATGATCACGAGTGAACGAAATCGATATTCCACCGAATCCAACACGTTTTCTTTTAGTTGTATGCTTTTTTTACCGTTTATTATCCCCCGCCATAGGCGGAGGGATATTGTTTTGGCGTTGTCCGTCCGTCCGTCTTTCCGTCCGTAGCCATATCTTGGAAGTGCTTTGGCGGATTTCATTGGAACTTGGTATGAGTATATATATGGATAAGAGAATGATGCACGCCAAATGGCATTGTACACCATTTGTTAATAACGGAGTTATGACCCTTTGTAACTTGAAAATAAAAAGCTTTTTTGTGTGTCCGGAGCCATTTCTTGGAAGTGCTTTGGCGGATTTCATGAAACTTCTTGATATGGGTATGTATATCAATAGGAGGAGGATGCACGCCAAATGGCATTGTACACCATCTGTTAATAACGGAGTTATGGCTCTTTGTATCTTGAAAAGAATGCTTTTTTGAGTGTCAAATATAACACTTTTGTGTCAAGAAGCATATTGGCGGGGGATATCAATTCAACGAATTTGCTTGTTTACATTGTAAAAGAGTTTATCTGAAGAATTTCCCTGGAATAACGTCATATCAATGTATTGAGGCACGCCACGGGAGAAACTCCGAGAAAGGGTAACTTTTCAGCAAAAGGGAAAACAGCTGTTAATTATTTTCTTGAAAAAGGGGCATACAAGAAACAGAAAATTTGTTTATATCAGTGTAAGATCGTTTGTTATTTCACTCGTGATCATAGAAAAATAATATTTTTTACTGGAGGCTGCGCCACTCGTGAAAATATATTTTCCATGATCACTCGTGAAATAACAAACGATCTTACACTGACATGAACAAATATCCACTATATATTAATCATATAAAAAATCTAGAAAAATTCATGTGGGGGAAAGTTTTAAAATTTATTATTTTATTTGAATCATTTTAAAAGATATTTTGTGAACCGTCTAAACTACCGTAGAAATACACCCCGATCTACACACAAATAGCATCGTCTGCATTTGATCGATACGCCATGGGTTTCGATAATTTCTTAAAAGCCGAAAAATTGTATTAAATCGACTAATTCGAATGAGAAAGATAAGTCAATAAATATATTTTATTAAATAATTAATATTTTAGCGCATACAGGTTTTAACGGTACGGAATGTCCGTAAATGAAAAATGTAGGCTTAATGTGTTTTCGAGTTTTCACATTGATGACAATCTAAAAAAAAATAATAAAATGAATGTATCGTTTTAAAAAGAAGCTTCAATCATTCCTTTTGTGTTTTGTGTCATATTTATTCTTAACATGTCATTATATGATGTTTTTATTGATACAGCTATTGTCCTCTATTAAAAAAAAACGATTTATAGCGGTGGCGAGAAAAACAAAAAACTACGGAAGCCTATTCATGCCATAAAATCTTTTGTTATTTAACTTTCGCTAGAAAAAAAATATGACAAAACTGGCTCTAAATTATTATAATTAAAAGTTTGAGGGTTTTTGTTTATATATGTATACACGTTTTTGTCTCATTTCAGAATGTCAAGTAACAAGGAACTGTGCATAATTTGCAACATCTGTATAGGCGATGCAAAAGAGCAGCAAAGCTTACAGAGAAATGGTGCAGTTCGATAAACGGAGCAAGACAAAACAACAAAGTAATACCATATTTGACAGACCCGGCGAATTCGTTCATGTGGAATGTAGAAAATCGTATTGAAATCAAAATATAATTTCCCAGGATGAATTACAGAAGAACCAACAATTTGAAAGTAGGGCATCAAGATCCAAACTTGATTAATTATTGTTTTTAAAGAACACTGCTTGTTTTGTTTAGCCGACAAAATGTATTAAGAAAAAAAAGCGGTCATGCTGTAATCAGTCATCATACTTTCTGTTGCAATTTGTTTGAGGTTAAGCCTTTTTGGGGGCTTTTGAGGTTAAGCCTATTTTTGGGCTAGATTGACTGGACTATTGTACAAACATTTTCTTATATGATTTATATGCATTTTTGTCCAATCACCGTCTCAAAGTTTATTATTCTAAACTTTAATATCCAAATTTTCAAAAAATATTCAAACAATATAAAGTGTGAGTAATATGAACAAGAGATAGTTTAACATCGACACATGCCACAGGATTGCCGGTTAAACGCGCAATTTTGAATATGTTATTATATGCTGAAAATCTTTCATAAATGCCATTTAATTTTCAGTTTAATAAACATGAAGATAATCAATAATGATGCAACGCATGCAGGATTTTAATTGACGCAGTAATTTAAAGTGATATTATGCGCATCTTACAGTATATGCTATGTTTAGAGGCTTCTATCGCAACCGTTGTTTATTTTTGGTGTTTTCACTTCATATACACTTATATTTGTTAATGATGCATCAACATACTAAATCAATGTCCCGGAAAGAGAAAATTAATACATATAAATATCAAGCGTACTTTCGTTTTGACAACTGACAACAGCTATGATTAAATGTACGATGTGAATCTAAATTTAGTTTTAGTGCAGATTCGTTCAAACGACACACGAACACTAACTCAGATCCTAATAAAAAGACAGGTCCGCTCGGCTTTGAGGTCTGTACAGTCATGTAAAATATCGCATATGATATTTTTATTAACAGCTTTTAGCAAGATGAGTTGCAGATAATTGGTCAGTTACCTACGGAATGCCGTTAGGGCAATAGTGGTTACACATTAAAATACAGAGGGCGAGAACGCGAGAGTACGATGATGAGAATGCGACAATACGATGACGACAGTGCGACAATACGATGGCGAGAATGCGAGAACACGCTGGCGATAAATGCGAGAACGCGATAGTGCGATGACGACAGTGCGACAATACGCTGGCGTCTGTGCGATAGTACGATGGCCACAATGCGAGAGTACGATGACGAGAATGCGACAAAACGATGACGACAGTGCGACAATACGATGTCAAGAACGCGATGGCGTGAACGCGATAGTTAGATGACGAGAATGCGACAATACGTTGACGACTGTCGCATTGTTACCATCGTACTATCGCCATCGCATTGTCGCCATCGTACTATCGGGTTCCCGCATTCTCGCCATCCTATTGTCGCATTGTCGTCATCGTATTGTCTCATTCTCGTCATCGTACTCTCGCGTTCTCGCTTTCCCGACCTCTGGATTTTAATGTGTAACCACGATGGCCCTAACGGTATTCCGTAGTTAATATATTGAACTAACTCTTTTGACCTGATAATTCTTTTCAGCTCAATACAACAGTGAAAAATGCGCATAATATCACTTTAAAATGAGGAACAAAAATATCATTAAAATAGTTGGATTTCATAAAGATTTAAAAATAACAAGTTATCGAAGCACCTAATTTAAATTCAAGTGATACTGTTAAATTGTAAAGGTTATAGAAGTATATTAGCCTTGTTCTGGGAAAACTTGTCTTAATCCATGTGTGTCAAGTGAAGTCTCAGAATAGCCTGTGTAGTTCGCACAGGCTATTAATGGACAACATGTTTCGCAAAGCATGATTTTCGTTTAGAAGACTTATTTTAAACAAAAAATTCCATTAAAGGGTCATCTCTGATTCAGTTATTCGGGTTGCACAGGCTGATCTGGGACGACGCTTAACGCGCAGGTATTACGGTAATTTTTCAGAACGAGGCTTATATGGAAATACTGACCCAGACCCCTTATTCGTAAAAAAATCGTGTAAATCTTATTAAAATCGTGCAAAATTCAGATTTCAAGGTGATGTCATTAACATAAGCAATGTGGTTGTATAACAAGTTTCATGGTGCGTCAAGCAGTAATAGTTTTACTCCTTCATACATTTTACACAATACATCAATGAAACAATTAGGTTTCAAGGGGCCTTTTCACAGATATTGGCATGTATTAAAGTTTGTCATTTAATGCTTTATATTGATAAATGTTAACATTGGGTCTAAAAATCTCCAGTAAAAAAACAAGAATACAATTAAAGAATTTAAAAAAGTAACCCTCAACGGGGCTCAAACCAGTTACCCCTGGAGCCATGGAGCAAAAGTCTACCGCTCTATCCATAAGACCATCCGCTCTCATACCATGACAAATGTATTTTTTATTTTATATATGCAATCCTCGTATTATAAACAAGAAATATCTTTAAAAAAGATATACGGCGTTGATTGTGGTTGCAGTTAATGAAAGGTAAAGACTTCAATGAATGAGATCAAAGATAGCGAATGTCTTTTTCTGTGCAGTTCTTACCTGCAGCAAACGCAGTACGGGATGATACGCGGAGTTTTCGCGGCTTATTTTACATTATTACATATTGCTGGTCATAAACGTATAGATACAAAACAGAAAACCAAAAGAAGAATGGAAGTGAAATTAAAACATATGAGTCAACCGGCCACACGCGAAGTATCCGTATATATTTTAAATATTTATACGCGCGTTCTTCGAACAAACCTGTTTTAGTGGTTTGTCTGGCGTTGCTATTTGATTCGATTTTTAACAGTATCGAGAATCATTGCGCTCATGCTTAATTCATTAGTCAATATGATGGCATAACTCTTGTTAAATTAATTAAAAATAATATTTATCATGGTATTGTTGTAAAACACATCAAGAATCTATTATTGACACACCATATGATATCGCTGGATATCTTCATTTAACATCTGTCTGGTCTAGAAAATTCCAGTTCACCTAGTTCACGCTATAGCGTCTTTATTATGTAACGATTATTTTCCTGGCCGCGAACTCCGATCAGCACATAGGGTAGAGACGCAGCGATGACCTGTATGTAAACTCTGACATTCACACACAGTGGCCGCAAATTGACCCGATATACCTCGCGAGTTGAAATGCAATGCATTAAAGGGATCTTTTCACGCTTTGGTAAATTGACAAAATTGAAAAAAGTTGTTTCAGATTCGTAAATTTTCGTTTTAGTTATGATATTTGTGAGGAAACGTCCAGTCGGAGCTGAATACCAGTCATAAGATTGCATAGTGTAAATACACTGATTAAAATGCAGTTGACGGGAACACAATGGACTAAAAAAAAAAACAAGCATGAAAAGAGCTAATTTCCAATAAAGCAAGAATTGATACATATTTATGGGTAACTAATATTACAGAAAACAAGCATTTGATAACAAAGGGGAAAAGTATCTGCCAGTTTTGTTTTGATATCTTATACGGATAAGTTCAAAATTTG
Source organism: Dreissena polymorpha (assembly GCF_020536995.1). NCBI lineage: Eukaryota > Metazoa > Mollusca > Bivalvia > Myida > Dreissenidae > Dreissena > Dreissena polymorpha. The sequence continues at coordinate 74,205,646 of NC_068357.1, read as the reverse complement.
TTTATATTTGATAATATGTTCAGTTCGAAATCTAGCATCGTAATGAATTACTATTATGCGGAATCAAATTCCATAAGTGCTGATATACCGTATGTCCGTATACAACATTAAATGCTGTGCTTCACAGACAAAAAAAGTACACACCTTAAACGTTCAATACAGTTTTGCAGTAGATTCTACAATTGGGAATCTATCGTCGTGTTCTGAGAAAACTGGGCTTAATGCATGTGCGTAAAGTGTCGTCCCAGATTAGCAGTGCAGTCCGCACAGGCTAATCAGGGACGACAATTTCTGCTTTATGACATTTTTCGTTTAAATGAAGTCTCTTCTTAGCAATCCAATTAAGGCGGAAAGTGTCGTCCCTGATTAACCTGTGCGGACTGCACAAGCTAATCTGGGACGACACTTTACGCTCATGCATTATGCCCAGTTTTCTTAGAACAAGACACAATTATTTTCAGGTTTGGGTTCTTCACTGGATGTGGCTAGGTTTGTTAAGCCTGTCTGGTCTGTACGACCACGACAGATGGCTGTGGAACTCCACACTTTAGTGTCGACCGAACTTCCGAGTTCAAAGTTCATTCGGTATTATAGCAGTGGTATATATAATTAGTGAAAATGAACGCATTTTGGTTTGATAGTGAAAATTCTCATTTCAGATGATGCTGATGCCGAATATGATGATTATGAGCATGTTGATAATCGTAAAGTACCAATGCTTTTCACTTTGTCAATATTGTTAACGACAAACATCCAACGCAATATGGTGTTAATTACCAAAGTTTGGTGAAAACATTGTCTTCCTAGGTTAACGCACGTCGGTGTTCAAAATCATGGTATATGACGCACTTTTAAGGTGGACACTGAAGTTGGCTTGACACTAGCGTACGGTTTTACGTCCTAAAAGTTACATAGCGAATTAAGGTTGGTGATGTAAATTGTAAATCTGCCCGACGGATTTGACCACAAACGTTTGAAAATAAATACATACAATTTTAAGGCATACATGCGCAGCAGTTTAACGGAATTTCTTCTCATAAACCCAATGCCCTTAAATGAACATGACATATTGTTGATAATGTATGCACGCGAGAACTCAACATGTGTGATTGTTTGGTTTTCCGGTCAACATATTTCACGCATACTTTTCCTCAGCAGTCCATTGTTAATGAGCGGATATCGGTTCCTGAACCTCAAATATTTCATCTAAAATATGTGGTTCTTTCGAGAGATAGATGAACATTTGCGAAAAGTTATTAAAATATCATTTAATGAATGCTTAAGGTATTACGCGGTCAACGTCCACTGTGAACACTCAAGCGCAGTATTTTGACGTTTGACCTAAAAATCTGACCTTGATCTTGAAGGTAGTCACATGTTTTTTTTTTCGCGCGACGCAAGTTGCAGTCTGGACTAGTTTCGGGACTGACTGACAAATCGACGGTTGGAATGGAACGACGGAAAAAAGTGACTTCAATATTTCCCTCCCTCCCCCATTGGGGTATCATATGACTCGAGAAATCAATAAAGGGATTGAGAATTTCATATCCGTTTTACTATATAGAAAGAGTGATTTAGAATCATATCAATAGATAAATGAAGGAAAGGACATTACATCGTCAAGTAACAAAACAAACATATGCAATAAAAGAGTGTGAACAGTATAGCATAGAACTTGAGAGATTTTTATACAGACTATGTCGAGTACCTTAGTAACTAAGCACTTTGCTATATTACTCGGTATGATTTCCATAAAAGTTACGTATGCAAGGTTACTTAAATTTTATTAAAGCAAATAAGAATTGGTACGCGATAATTCATGGTAGAATGACTGGACATGCCAGTTTAAGGTTGGTACAATTTTAGTTTTTGCATAAATAGGTTCTTTAGAAGTAACTTAACACAAGAACTACTTTAAAACACCATAGGACTGCTTATATGAATCGAAGTCGTCAGTCATGTCCGCAGAGACGTACTGCCTGACGTTCATCATCACGTCACTAAAGTCAGATGTTCTCACTCCGCCAAAACTGGTTGTCTGAAAAATATAAAAGACATATATGACTCATGAAGTATTATAAACGATTGGAGAGATTTCGCAAAACTGGAACTGCAGATATAGTGAATTGGCTAGGAACTCATGAACTTTCTGTTAATTTATGTGATCTATTTTAAGCTGAAATTTACTGAAACTGCGACATAAATCTGTACCGAGAAAAACGTTACTATTGATACTGTGGAACTTTGGTTAAATTCGAATGTTATAACACCACATAACGGACGTATAATTTATATGATAAATTAATTGCGCGAGAGTATCCAGTTCAATGTCTGAGATGTCAGAGAAAATTCAAAACCTAATCAGCAACGACGAACATAACAAGCATCGTCCTTTGTCTTATGATTCTAAATTTAACGTCATTTAGATGATAAAGAATCGGACACAGACCAGCGTCCGTAGCAGGCACATTTCGTACAAGTTATTAATGATTGTAAGTATGTATTCGGGGGAAAAATACATGATTAGATTTTTTCTTCGCATTAGGTCTTTAATTATCCCTACTATGGAAATCTTTCAGAATCCGATAAAGTATTAAAACTAACCTTTGGGTGGGGGTGGTTTCCGAACTGAAAGACAAATAAAAAATTGACTCGTCAGTGTTAAATACAATAATAATGATCCTAAAGGCGATGGCGGCGATGTTGCTGGTAATGTTGAATATTAAGGTCATTATGAAAATGAACAAGGAGAAGAAAAAGATGATGCTGATGGTGGTGGTGGTGGTGGTGATGATGATGGTGATGATGACGGCGGCGGCGGTAAAGATAATGATACAAAATGATCAGGACGATATATTCATTATACAAACTGCTTTGTAAAAGCTGTGGTCTAGGTGGCGTTCGCGGTGATGGGTTGAACACCTCCCGGGGCGTCGGATTGTAGGGGCGCATATGCCTGTAAGCGAGAAAGCATGGATTTCATGTGAAACGTTGCATGTGAAACTAGATCAGTACTGCTCGCAGACACGATCTAATAGTGCTGTTAAAGGAACTTTGACAATAGAAATAAAACGAGGTATATCCCAAAACGCATGGCGAAAAAATATCGATTTTTTTTCCATTTTAACCTCCAATGACAGTAGATAATTTAACACAATCTATTACATGTACCAGTATATTTAAACGCTGAAATAACGTATGCGCTTATTTTAATCAAGTAAAAACATGTTCATAAATTACATGCATAGTATAAAAGTTTCCACATAGTTTGAAACTTACCTTTGTCTGCATGGGTTTTTACACAGGGCGGGTCCTTCGCAGACGTATTTGACCATTACGTAAGGTGTGACCGCCGCTATCACTGCAAGGAGCACCATAGCCACCGAGAACCACGCGATGTTCCTGGTGTCCTCGAAAAAGGTTCGATATCTAATCATTAAAAACAGATTCGTTGCCTTTGTACTCTACATTTTCTCACATTTTTATTATTATATGGTGTTTCATTTTATTAGCTTCTGTACTATTGGGGCTAAATTAAACAAAGGCCAATAGCTATATAAATATTGTAGACATACTTGTTGTCCATATAACTCCATACAAACTCTCCATGCATTTTATTAATATTCTTATTACAAAGTTAAATTTTAAATATAATAATTTAAACACTAAAAAGAGTTATAATCCGCAAAAGGAGCGTGACTAACGGACAAATGGACAGACGGACGGAGGATGAAACTACTATATAAACTAATGGGAACTTTTGGGGCATAATAAATACAAAAGAGTATACGATTTACACTACACACCTGTCTGTAGTGGAAGTTGTATAGGTAGTGGTAGCCTCGGAAACGTACACGACGACTTGTGAACTTACGTTGCGACCGCCTTTGTCCGTCGCCGTCACTGTCATGGTGAGGGTGCTCCCGGAGCAGTTGCAGACGGTTAACATGTTAACTGTGGTACTAATGACGCCAGTCGCACTGTTCACCTGTGCATAAATGTTGTTACGTTGGTTTCAGTCAGTTTGCTGTGTGATTTTTAAAGGTATTATATCATTTGCTTTATTTTCTTTTTATTGTCTTACCTTTGGTTATGCAATTGCTGGTGAACTCGATTCGGCATTACTGATTCAGCTTACTTTGAGAAATAAATTATTTTCTTATGTGTACAAGTGAGCGGCAACTAATTTTTTTTAACGCGACATATAAGACATTATTTAGTATGAGTATCCTCGTCTTCGAACAACCAGACGTTGCAGGGGACAAGAGGGGAACCGCCGTACTTTTTAACAATAAAAATCTTAACCTAGTAAATATCTTGTATAGCCAATAGACATGCACCAAATTTCTGTGGAAGAAAGTGAGTAAGCAAAAAAAATGGATGACGAAGGGAACATGGGAGAAGATAGAGAAGAGGAGGGAGCTGAAACAGAAAATCAACAGATGCGGTGACCAACAACAGAAATCCGACCATAGAGCACAGTATTGGGAGGCGAACCGGGAAGTGAAGAAGAGCGCAAGATATGACAAAAGGCAATTTGCACACAACTTTACAGAAGATTCAGAAACAGCAGCGAAGCAGAACAACATGAAGAGAGTCTACGAGATAACCCGTGCCTTGCCATGGAAGAGTTTCAATCCGAGTAAGCCAGTCAAGGACAGGAATGGGAGAATCATCACAAGTGATGAGGGACAAAGGAAAAAATGGACGGAACATTTTGAAGAAATTATCAAAAGACCACCGCCGCAAACAGTTCCTGACATACCACCAGCAGACCAACCCCTATGCATCAACACAAATCCACCAACCAAGACAGATCTCATCAAAGCCATCGGGTCCCTGAAAAACGGCAAGGCACCAGGCCCTGACGGCATCCCCCCAGAAGCCCTAAAGACAGATGCGACAGCAGCTTCAGAGATGTTGCACCCCTACCTGGCGAAGATATGGGAGCAGGAGAAAGTGCCAGCTGACTGGAAGCTTGGGTACTTGGTAAAGCTTCCCAAGAAACGTGACCTTTCTCAGTGCGAAAAATGGCGAGGAATCATGCTGCTGTCCATCCCCAGCAAGTTGCTGACCATAATCATCCTATAGAGACTGAAGGAGGCTTTAGACAAGAGGCTGAGAACAAAACATGCAGGGTTTAGACAAGACCGATCATGTACAGACCATATCGCCACTCTGCGTATCATTATCGAGCAAACCATCGAATTGCAGTCTCCTTTGTACACGACCTTCGTTGACTTTAAAAAATCGTTTGACAGCGTAGACAGGAATATCGTCTGGAAGTTGATGCAACACTACGGAATCCCGCAAAAGCTCATAAACATCATCCAGCAGCTTTATGAGGACTCATCTTGCCAGGTCATCCACAATGGAAAGCTGACAGACCACTTCACAGTAAAGATAGGAGTGAGGCAAGGTTGTTTTCTCTCGCCGACAATTTTCCTGATCGTCATAGACTGGATTATGAGAAGAACCACAGAGGGCAGCAACACTTGCATCCAGTGGACCTTTACCAAATACCTAGAGGACCTGGACTTTGCGGACGACATCGGCCTCCTTTCACACAAGCACCAGCATGCACAGCCCAAGCTAACGCGGCTAGCGGAATGAGGCAGAGAAGGCTGGCTTGAGAATCAACACCAAGAAATTAGAGCTGATGAGGATGAACAACCGACAACACCAGCTACTGCAGCTGCGGGGAGAAGATCTGGTAGAGACGGACCGCTATGTGTACCTAGGAAGTGTGGTCAACATTGATGGCGGCGCAGATGAAACCGTTAAAAGCTGGATTAACAACGCAAGGGTAGCTTTAAACATCCTGCGTCCCATCTGGAACTCCCAGAGCAGCAAAGTCCGCATCTTTAGCACCAACGTGAAAGCAGTCCTCCTCTATCGGTTCGAAACATGGCGGGTTACCAACACCATCACCAACAAGATACAGACAATTGTCAACAAGTGCTATCGCCACATTCTAAACATCAGGTGGCCTGAGAAGATTTCTTACACAGACCTATGGAGCAGAACTAACCAGATTCCTGTCGATCCGGACATCAAGAAAAGAACACGGGGATGGATAGGCCCCACACTTAGAAAACCAGTCGACAACGCCACAAGGCAAGCACTAGGCTGGAACCCACAGGGAAAAAGGAAAGTGGGACGGCCAACACAGTCGTGGAGGAGGTCAGTCGAGAGCGAAGTGAAGGACGCCGGAATGACATGGACCCAGCTTAAGAAGACAGCCCAGAACAGAGTGCGTGGTGTTGTTGCAGCCCTATGCTCCAATAGGAGTCTCACAAAATAAGTCAAGTAAGTCAATAGCCAATCGAACATTAGCATTATAGTACCGTGAAGTAGTTGCCATTTAATGCGGTTTTATCCAAAGTGTACGAGAACGTTCCAAACGTTCCAGTGTCGGTGTCGGTGGCAGTGACGGTGCCGACGGATGTACCACTTCCGGCGGATCCCGATACCGTAAAGTCGTAGTAGATTTGAGAAAACGTCGGCGAATAGTTGTTGACGTCGTCTGTGAAGTAAACAAATGTGCAAATGGGTTAAATATATCTAGCTTATTGGCTAATGTTATATTGCCAAACAGAACATTATGTTTATTAAATTATTTAGAAATTGACCAGGCGCATATATTTTGTGTTACATTAATGGGCGTTGTCGCCGGTTAACCATCTTAAAGTGTATTTAGAAACGCAACGATGTTATAGAGTATATTGATATTAATATCGTTCATTTGTAATGTGTTTATTAATTGACACCCCCCCCCTCCGTGTAGGAAGAAACCAGTGCAGTAGGGGAGGCTACTGTGTGGCGTTTGCTATTTTGCTCAAAACACATATAAGCTCTCTTTATTGAAAGAAATTATATGAAAAATTAATTTAGTTTAGTGACAACAAATGAGAAGCTACCTATCGTGATGATAAGAGTGGTCGTGGCAGTGTGCGACCCCTTGTCCACTGCGGTCACTAGACATGAGACTGGACTGGTTAGTCCGGCATCCAGGCTGTATGCTGACGTCACTTTAAGATCGCATGCTGACGTATTAATAGAAAAATAACTGAAATATACGAGAATATGCATTAATGTTTTGTTTGATGACCCAGACTATGCTTAGATGACTTTTAAAAAGAACATATTGACTTCAAGTAAATCGTTGATTATGACGATAATAATGGTGATATTGATGATGACTTTTAGATCATTTGGCTATGTTACTCGTAAATGTACACAATGATTCAAAATCATTCCTTTTCAGCTATAGGATATACTAATTCACAACTCACCAAAATCGGAACGCATAGTTCATTGCTGCACTGTATTAAATGAACTACCTTTACGCGAAGACAGACGGGACGTATGAACACAACAGAAATGAGCCTCGCTCTGTGGAAAGAGGGTTTGATGAGGGACGGCAGTTTCCGACTAAACTGAAGTTTTGCTAAGAAGAGGCTTTCTTAAAACGAAAATTAATCATAAAACCGGAGAGGGTCGTCCCTGCATATGTGGACTGCTAATCTGGTACGACACTTTGCGCACATGCATTACACCCCCTTTTCACAGAGCGAGGCTTACAAAAATAACGTACCCTGCGGATACGCCGCAGTTCAAAAAGCATTTGTACGTGTCGTCGGTATCCTCGTCTGTGACGGCAAACCCAGGGTCAGTCAGCACAGTACCCACGGCCTGAAGAAAACCATCAGAAAGGTAAACACTCAAATGTGTGCATTTTCTGAAAATTGAACACAATATGACATTTTTCAGCAGCAGGGTATGAGCTTTGAGCCTTTAAAAATATTTGCCTCTGCGTGATTAAACCTTAACCAAACAAAAAAGCCGTCATATACTCGCATCAGCGACTAAACGACTTCTGTATATGTATGTCAATATAAATATTTGACTATTTTCGTAATCAAGTTGACCAAATAAAAAAATAACTTTTGCTGCACTTTACTACCGGTGATATTTTTTATGTTAAGCCGTTTTAAAGTAAACCACATAGTTATTCCCTCTATTAAGGTATTCAAATGTGTTTGAATATCTTCTTTGAAATGCAATCGCTTTGCAAAAGAGGCAAAACATATTATGTTTATTCATTTCCTTTGATGCTTAAAGTATAACTATTTAATATAAGAAATTGTATTCATATCAAGATAAAAGGAAAAGTGGAGATATGTATTGGTAGCAATATTGGTGGAGTCACCTACCGCTCCGTCTTGTACGTTGGTTCTGTAGGTCGCCGCGTTCCATACAAGCGCTTCATTGACGTCATTGATTGTGAACGTCACCGTTGACGTCACCGTCACAATTCCGTCACTGACGGTGACATTCAGAGCGTATGAATACACGCCACCCAGCGTCTCATAGTTGATGGCTGACTTCGTGGTGATGTTTCCCGCTGCAAACGCAATTATTTATAAATCTACCTATTATTTATTGGTATTTTATTATATTTTAATTATGAATCAGTCAGGTGCTATCGTTGGTTGCGGGGCTGATGATGGCGGTGGTTTTAGCGTTGGTGGTGGTGGCACTGGTGTTGGTGGTAATTGTGGTGGTAGCACTAGTGGCATAGGTAATGTTAGTTGCATTCGTGATGGCGGCGTGGGTGGTTGTGACAACATGACATTTACTTGCTATTTTGATTAAAACTAAACGAGACATCTTGCATGCGAGTTGTATAAATAAATATGCAATCTGCTATACCGGGTGTACGTATGACTAGTTTTTTTTCTACAAGCGTTGTAACGCACATGTCGGTATTGCGATCTGGAAGTAAGATGACGCCGCCAGCGTAAACGTGTGCGTGTTGACGTCGTCGGGGTCGGTGAAGGACACCGTAAACACGGTGGTACCGACGACCACGTTCTCGTCTATCGGGACGCTCTGTGGTAGGTTGGAGAAAGAGGGCGCGTTGTTCAGGTCTGAAATCGCAGATCATTTTGATGTTTATGGACACATTTTAAAATATTTAAAACTCAGGGAAACGGTGACAGTACCAACATGTTTCTCTCATGTTATAATTCTTGCAATAACGCATGTATTACGTCACACGAACCCCTTCCCTTCCAATAATTAACATCTAACATATGGTAACGTCAAGACAAGAAACGTAAGCACTCACATAAATAATATTTTCTCTCAAGTTTATATGCATTGTATGGTGCAGCCTAGCCGTTTTAACAATAAATTGTTTCATACGGGTGTCATAAACAAGTATTTAAGAACCTGTAGGTAGGTTAACAAATACCATAAGTATATGTGATTTTTTTTTTGATTTTTTTTTATTAAGGACATGTTTATCAGTTTGGTTTTACGGTATTTTGTCAACATCGATTAAAAGAGCGCGTATGATTCATGGAATAAGTTTACTTTCGAACCTGTAACTACGACTGTAAGCGTCCTCGCCGATCCAACGTTATTCTGGTTGTCAGTTGGTGTTATCTTGACGTCATATGCATTCGCGTTCGCGTTCGACATGTCGTCTGTCAGTTGAACTTCCCCGGCTGGGATTTAAAAAAATCGTGCTAAGTATATATAACTCACCAACATAAACCAGAACTGAATGCATGAATATTTAAATACACCGTTTCTTTGAATATATTGCTTTCTCTAAAGTCATCGAGAAAAGTAGACATAGAGAATACTAGGTTAGCGTTGAATACAGAGAAGTTTATGTTGCGAGGCTTAGAACGCCGGGAGCGCGAGCCTTGGCGAGCGCTTTCGGTGTTCGAGCCGAGCAACATAAACTTCTCTGTATTCAACGCTAATCCTAGTATTCTATTTATCCCATTTGATTTTTTTTTCAACGTGACATTTAACATAACTAGATCTAATAACCTTGTCCTAACAATTATTTTAATTCATTCTTAAAAATCGCTTAAAATCTAACGAATGTAACCATGCGTAGTGATATAAATGTATTTGTTCTGGTACGCAAAATAGTCTTCAAAAAATTCACACACAAACTGTAAAACTAGTAAAAATATCACCATATGCCTCGATTCAATTTACGCAGAATGCGAATTGCAACACATTACGACCGCGAAAAGAAGATTTTACTTTACTATAATTCATTTTATTTTCGAAAGAAAATGATCAAAATCCAATATGGCGGCGATTGCTCCTGACAAAATGATGTCGATGTCAACATAGATTCTACATGTACACTATCGACGAGTAAACAGACAATTGCAGCGACTGACACATGTGACTTAATATGCCGGGCAATACGTTTTCCGAATTCGGACGACGAATTTAAGGACGCGCAGAACGTGTTTTTATAAAATGTTATGGGTATGCCGTGTGTGATCCAACAGTGATATTTTTACAAATTTTCTCATCTGAGTCCTGGGACTCGATAACTTGCAAATCTATGAGTCCACGAATTGAAAGAATGAGTCCAAATATTAAACGATATTATTTTTTTGAGAAATTTCAATGCATTTTTGGGACTCACATAATTCAGAACTTTGCATCCCCAGAGGTTTTTGTGAGTCCAGGATGCAGGACTTACAGGTAAAAAAATCACTGATCCAATGCATCAATGGCCCCATGTTAAAATCATTTCCCCGAGAACAGGGAACGACAAAAGTACAAACAAAAACCAAAACACGTTCGAACTAGTATCTTACCTTTAATTATCCTTTAAAATCCATCTAATAATCCAATTAACTCAATAATTGGCGATTTTGCATCTATGGTCTTTAATAATTATTTTAGCATAGTTAAATAAAGACCCTTATGCCATCCTATCACTATTTTCAAATGAATTTATGAACTCGATTAACTTTCTTAATCGTCACACGCTACGTCATGTACCCTATGTACATTACTGCTGTTAAAATAAACCGGAGCAGTTTATCAAATAATAGCCGTTGGTAAACTCGGACGCATTTGCAGATTTCTGCATACAAACATAATTATGTTTAAATTTGCACAATGTTATTTGTCTATGATAAATGCCCTTATTGTGTACAAGAAAATAATTTAATATATAAATACACAAAGAAAGAAAAACATTCCATTACACAACAGATAAATCAGTGGATAATACCCGTGTACAAAATGGGACGTTCCGAATTCCAGTGTGGTTCTATTTTTACCATCTTATACTTTACACAGCTCTATGCTTAACGTGAATTAAATCGGATAGCAAAAACTGCATATTATTTCTGAATTGTACGATATTTGTATGGCTTGTTGTAAATGTCAAAGTATATGCATGGATTATAAACAATGCACATTACACGAAATAAGGAAAAATGTGATTAATTGACAATTCAAATACCGTATGTCGATATACAGTACATGTACATGTGAAATAAGTCGCGTTTATAATAAATCGTCAAATTTTTAGGGAAATAAGTGTCATTTTATGACGCCATCAATCAGCTAATTCATTATACGGATTGCGAAAAATTATGTCATATGACTAGATTTAAATGTTGATGGTCGTATTATTTTGAAGCTTAAGATTTCTCGACTTTATTAATTATGAAAAATCATTCAGTGGTAATGTAAAAAGTAGTCCGTGCACGTGACAGGTATATCCCACAGTGTTGAATACAGGCTAGTATAGTTCATAAGGTGTTATACCGTCAATGTCGCGTTGAAAATGGGATAAAAAGAAATATCACACTTCAATACGTGTACGCTGACATTAAGCCCGTGAAATTGTTCAAGAGCGGAACCGAACACGTATATAGGAGACAATTCAAGCGTGTACAGCTAAAAACTAAAAAAATGACCTAGCACTCGTAAACTCTTATCGCTTTTATTAGCTTTGATTTTTTTTGCGTTCGCTTCAATCGATTAAATCCGCTTCCGGTATTGAAACTAAATAATTCTTCGTAAAAATACTTTAATATATATCTAGACATAGTACATAGAGGTCAGTGCCACTGCCATCTGAACCTTGAAAAAGACATTGTTTGCAAGACACATAAAGATCCGAATAAATCTGGAAAGCATATCATTTTGGTGAACCTTTGATCATTTAAATAACTTTTCCTTATGTTCTGGATTAAAAATTAAATATGACAAAACAAATCTTATATGGATAGACTCCAAATAGTAGGCTATTTACATCCGTGCACTAAGACCGGCTCTAAACAAGGACGGGGGCCGCTACCAACTCTCGCACACCTGGGACCATACGTTAACATCGCTCACCCCGACAATTAGCGGTGTTAATGTTTCCCAACAGTAGACATTCATTCTGCTGATGAATTCCGTAGTACACGGACGAAAGCTTCAGGTATAGCTTTCAATAACTAATATGTGTAATTTGACAGTCTATAACTTTATTGGATTATCATGGAAACCACACAGTCAAACTTTCATCGTAGAATATATCTGGTTGTTACAAGTTAGAAATCCGTCTTTGTTGCGCTTTAAACTTAAAAATAATCGCATTTGTCGAAATGGACGTACACGTATAGAAATCCTACTTTCGGTTTTAAAATAAAAAAAAATACATTACTTGCTAACTAGGCTATAGATTTAATTACAATTTTGCACACTTTCAAATTGCATCTATATGTATTGATTAACATGTATTTCATTTCAAGGTGTGTTGCTTTAATAGTAAATTGTAAATTATGTTGTTGATTTTTAAAGGGATCTTTTCACGCTTTGGTAAATTGACAAAATTGAAAAAAGTTGTTTCAGATTCGCAAATTTTCGTTTTAGTTATGATATTTGTGAGGAAACAGTAATACTGAACATTTACCATGGTCTAATATAGCGATTATATGCATCTTTTGACGATTTTAAAACCTAAAAATTATAAAGCGTTGCAACGCGAAACGATTGAATAATTTGGAGAGTTCTGTTTTTGTCGTTAAATTTTGTGAAACTACGAAGATTGCTTATATAAGGTATAAAATACTACTAGTAAGTGTACTTGGCGGAATAGCTCAGTAGGCTAAAGCGTTTTTACTTCAGCACTCTGGCAGGATTCTAGGGGTCACTGGTTCGAAACCTGCTCCGGGCAATGTTCTTTTCCTTTTTTAAATTTTATTCTTGATTTTTTACTGGAGCTTTTACGATCCAATGTTTACATTTATCAATATAAAGCATTTAATGAATAAGTTAAAAAATGCCAAAATCTGTGAAAAGGCCCCTTTAAGGATCACATAATGTGCAAAAATATACAGAGATTTCCTGTCAAGCAATCCTATTTGGAAATACAAACATTAACATGACTGATATAAATACCCTTATCATAGAAACTAAAAAGTAATATTTGTATGTACGAGAAATGGTCTACTACCTTTAATAAGAGGGCTGAACAATAATGTTTGCTTAGCATGAGAAATTCAAGCTCAAACAAAATATCAAGCAAAGGAACTATTAAACTGGGCAGATGTAAAGCTATTTGTAGATCAATAAAATAATCTGGGTGTATTTGTGTTGTGTTTGCTGTTGATTAACTTTTATAAAAAGTCCTTTCTGTCATAACATGGCATTTGTGTATGTGTCTGTGTGTATGTTTGTATCTATATAATGTTATGCATGGATTTAATTTGCCTCTAGTTTAGCAATACCTATTTTATATCAAGCAAGTTAAAATGAACTCTATTAAATCATTATATACAAACAAATTAATATGTAAACTAACAATACGTATTGTAATGTATGGAGGTGGAATAAATTATACATAAAAAAATTATTTAAAAACAAATCATTTTCATAAACAATCAAAGAAATCACCTTGAGATCGGAAACTAGTCAGTGTTTGCTACCGGTAAAATTGACTTAAGATAAAGTAAAGATAATTCAAAGAGCATTTCTCAACAGTTGAGGCCAATTACTCAGTAATTTATTTGATGATCTATCGGTGCCGAGATAAACATTCGTGTTGAACAGATATATCTCAAAGTTTAGAATCTTTTTTGAGTACGGGAAAAAAGTTATCATGATGCGTCAATGTATACCAACTGTTCTGTCATAAAATAAACCAATATGTAAATGTACAATGATTTTTGCCCAAATCCCCGGACACTAACCTACCAAAATTAGACCTCATAGCGCACGTGTCACTTGGATGGGTGGATTGAATAAATATAACACAATCAAACCATCAAAGAACCCAGTGTGCATTAGGTAAGATCAGAGGGTTGGGGAAAAGCCGACGCTTCCAACGTTACTTACAAGCAAGTACTGTGAGCGGACATCCTGGTGGATTACAGGTAAATGTAAAATTGACGGTGTCGTCTGGATCAGGGTCAGTATATAGAATAGTATAAATGACTTCACCCTTGGATGTCGTCTGCGGTACCTCGATTGAGTCTCCAACTGCCACATGAAAAGGGGTAAATTTGTTATAAAATTAATATTTGTAACCGTTCTGTATCAGTTCTCGTGAACATTTATTGAAGTGTTATAATCAGCGATCGATTTTTAAAAAACGTAACAGTATTACCAAGCCGTTTAAACCACACTTGTATTATAATAAGCCGGGTTTTATCCGATCGTTGTACGCATTCTTACGTGTCAGATTGGTGATTTCCGGTGGCTGGTTTGGAGTCAGACTGACCACCAAGGTGGCGGAAGCAGTACCTAAGGGTTTGCCGTCCAAGCACTTGACCACGATCGTGTACGAGTTGACCTTGTCGTAGTCGAATTTCCATGAGGCCGACTGGGTGGGGAGAATTATCTCGTACACTAGAGAAGAACGATGACAAAAAGAAATTGGAAAACGTCGTGTTGTTATAGTCCTGTATTGATATGTGTGATGAGAGCTATTAGTCAATAAATCACAAATAGATGCGGTCATTCCGCTTAACAAATTTAATGTATTTTATTGGACTTAACAGAGAAAACGCGTTGCGAAGTACAAAAGCTGTTACGGTTACATGTGCACAATATACTTTCGCAAGGCGTTAGAATCATATTTTACTTTCTTCATTTTCTTGTCTCGGCAACAGTTTCTCTACCCATTCAGCGTTTTGATTATAAATGTGATCGCGATTACCTCCATTTGTTGATGTACCCGACAAAAAGCGCGTGACAAAATACTCCGGTGAAGTGCTGGGACTGACTGTAATGTTGGGGGTGACGTTGTCTGACGGGTCGGAGCACGTGTACTTAGTAATCTGACGTTCAGCGTCCACGGTTTCTGACGTCGTTACGCCTGGCGTAAGACCCGTAAGCGTCGGTTTCTATATTGAGAATACGAAGAAAGAAGAGCGAATACAGCAATCAACCCGTACCTATTATAGTTTGACCGTGTTGAGCAGGGAAACCTCATTATAATGTTGTTGTTTTTCGTTCAAAGGGTTTACCCTGCAAATTGTACTTGCCAAATCTTGACTTATGAATGTATAATATATTTCAAATTATTACTACGATCCCAACATATGTAAACGCCTCTGGACGGACTTACAATATTCTGGACAATGATTGGCATCGTTCCCGGAACTGTGTCTCCGCAAGTGTCCGTGGCATTGAAGTTCAAGGTCACAGTGGTTCCGGATAGGTCCGAGAACGGGAAGGTAATGTTGTTGGTGGTGGTTGTAACGGAGCCTGAAAAAACTATCTATGATTGTTGTGCCATAAACAGTTCCTCAGAACTGAGTTGAAACTATTATTGTACCGACAAGATCTCTGCGAATGCACCAATTCTGTGCAAAAAAACGATAATGCACATACGCTGGATTTTTGTCAATAGTGTTATACATTATTAATACATGTATCAAACACCTTGAAATGATGGGAACTGATCCCGTTTTCACTACACTCTTCAATTTATTATTTCTTTTAAATACGACTGTTGGCTATATAAAATTCGGTGTCAACCATGAACACAGAGTAATTCGATAACAATTTTATTCAAACTTTACTTCGCAAACAAGAACTTACGAATTTAACTCTCCTTTCCTCGAATTTTGTGATGTAATGTAGCTCTTAAGTGCCTTAAATCGTAACACAATTGTGTGTTCTTATATTAGATTTAGCAAGACTTTATTAGAATTTTAACATTAGATTTTGACGAGCTGCGAACACCAAGACATTGCATTCTAAACCCATTCCAGCTTCTTTTAAAGTGAGAAAAAATACTCTTGCCTCTTCTACTAGAACCGGATTTGTCGCATATCACAGTATCAGGTTAGTGTTACTGCTGTTTTACTTTAATATGAACCTCGCTCTGAGAAAACGGGGCTTAATGCATATGCGTAAATCAGGACGACACTTTCCCTATTATTAAAATTTTCTTTTAAAGGAAGTCTCTTCTAAACAAAAATCCAGTTTCAGCTGTAAATTGTCGTCTTGTATAAGCCTTCACACAGATTCAATAAGCCCCGTTTTCCCAGATGGCGCTGCACAACTCTAACCGGTTCCATTCTTGTTATCTACGAAAGTAAAATAGCTGTTCGAGCCCATTGTGATGCTAGTCGTGTTGGCGCCGTCGGCGTCAGTGTAGGTCACGGTCCCTATCAAGACGCCGCCGGCAGTGGTGTCCAGTATCGTGCTGCTGCCGGAAGTGTAGGTCGTGGCGCCGAATACGGGCATGTTCGCTGAAATGATATTAAGACCAACGCCGCTGGTGATCATAACTTAACCCTTTTAGCGCTGGAACAGGATTTTGAAGGCCTTTGCAAACAGAACGTGGCGTCTCATCAGGATCCAAACTTTCTGCTATTCTTATAGTATTCTTTGAAAAAAAATCGAAGAAAATGCTAATTTTAGAAATTCAGCAGACGACATTTTAGCAGCCGACAAATTTCCCAGCATGCAAAGGGTTAACGCGCTTTCAAGATAAAATAATACATGGACGATTGACTCATAGACTCGTTATCACCAATATCGTTCAGTCTTAGACTTTGCTTAAATTCAGACATAGACATAGCTCTAAATGTAAGAATTAACGAAATACATAATGATCAATTTACTAAGAACCCGATTTCAAAAATCTGAGTTGAACAGTTGTATGTAACTGGACTCAAATCAAACTAAACGTTATGTACAGTTTAATAGAATTATATCGCATGTGAATGCATTTTTTTATTTTGAATTATTTCCATCTCAGTAAAATAACGCTCAACTCACGTGCGGTCTGCTCGACGTTTATTTGAAACTCGCGGCCGTTGATAACAGATCCCGCAAAGTCTTGTTCAGCCCCCACATCGGTGATCGCGTCCCCTGATATGTACTTAGTGTCGGCGAGGGTAGGTGCATTCTGCGATGGAATAACCTCTACAGCGGAATACCTGAACACAAAATTTACAGCACATACAGATTGTTTTTCTGCCGCCAACACATGCTACAAATCACTGCGGGGAATCACGTGATCACAAAAGAACATCGTACGCACACAATGGCGGACAAAGCTCTCGCTTAATGACGAATATCAAGGTTTCTCATATTTTATAATATCAAAATAAATGATAACTATGCGCAGAGTACCCGCTTAGTCGCCTTATGTACTTTGGTAATTGTCGTTTTTTTTAGATTTCTGTAGTTTTCTCAAACATTCAGGAACAATAAACAATGAAAATTGTACATCGTCTGAACATACTTTATTTTGAAGTGTTTGCTATTCAAGACGACAAACAACGAAATAAATACAACATTTTTTGCTTGGTAACATGCTTAGAATATTTCGTACAAGGTTTTGCACGTTGTTTAAGCTTTTTTAGATATGTGGCGAGGAATTTGAAAAATAGTACATCGTCTAAACGTTTTTTGTTTGCGTACGTCGTCTGAACGGTTTTGAGTACATCATCTGAACTGCTTCTGTTTCAACTTTGAATGCGCTTTTAATCGTAATAAAATTATAATAACATCTGTGATCAGCCAATAACTTTATTTATGACGCTGGTATTCTTTTAATTTTACTACAAAAATTAATAGACAAAGAAATCCTTCATGCCCATCTGTGAATGTGTGTTTATTCAGTGTGTTAAAAATGTATTTGCTGTTATATTGTCAACTGTATGCTATTATATCTTTAAATTTCAGAACTGAGATCAGATTGTACTTCACAAGGTCCAAGAAGACTACCATATATGCCATTAAGCGAGAGCTTTTTTCTGCCATTTTGTGCGTACGATGTACTTTTGTGATCACGTGATTCCCCGCAGTGACAAATGCGAGAAACCGATTTCGCTTCTAGCGTTTTTGTTCCGGTATCATACTAGCAGAACTACTGTATAACTAGTCTAGACAAACGTCGGCAGTATTTATTGTAATGTCACAAAAAACATAAGCTTTTACTCGACATAAAACATCGTCCTTATCCGTATCCTTATACTTATAATTGTCATTATAATAATACTAATAACACTAATAACACTAATAATACTAATAATAGTAATAATGCTAATAATACTAATAATACTTATTATACTAATAATACTAATAAAAATTATTATTATTATCATTAATATTATTTTATGATGATGATGATTCTGATGTTGCTGCTGCTGCTGATGATGATGATGGTGATGATGATGATGAAAATTATGATGATGATGATGACGGCGAATTATGTGTGATACGCGTCTACTTCCCTTACAGATAAAGGGCACACTTTGAGGCCAAAAGTTCAAAAATGGCCTTAAAATGACTGGACAATTCCATAACCACCAATATCACGCCGGTAATGCGGATACTTTGATAACGGACGGCACTTCGACAACAGAGAACAACAAAAGCCATGCGCGAGAGGTGAGTTATTCAGCTTTTTCGCAGTTATTTTATGTTCATTGGGTTTTCGGACACGGAACATTGTTTAGCCAACTAATGGTGAGCACTTCGTCTTGCGAAGAAAGTAATTCGCGGAAAACGAGTGATTGTATGAAAAAAGAACACACAAGTCCACCTAAAATCGTAGTGGATGGTGATACACATTTCAACTTTAATAAAAATGCTAAGAAATATATCAAGAACGTGTTCACTTCTCGTTTTAAAAGATCAAAATGTGCATAACAATAACTTAATTGTAGTAAACTAACGTATTTGAGGACTATTCAAATTTTACAGAGTCGGATGCCACATGTCCATGGACACTTCTTTAGCCGATAATCTTAATGACAACGGCACGTCTGTTCCCGATTACCCGACACTTTTTTACAGATATAAAAAACAATGTTTAGTGAATCTACTTGCCCTGAACGTAAAGCCAATTGCCCAAACATGAAATATCACATTAACTGTAAACCATTAACTGTAAACCACATATGTTTTAATAAAGATCAAAATGATACACCACAAAACCTTTTTTTTATTTTTGCACATTTAACAAAAATATTACAGTAATTAAAATCTAATTAAAGTCTTCATGTAGATTTGTGCCAATATTTTATTATTAAACATTGCTCCTAACGATTCATCATATCTCAACCATTCAAACTCACTTTTCCATTATGGTAAAAAGTTGCGTTTTCGTTTCAATTCGCACTTTTTGGCACTTTCGGATGATTTTTCTGTGCATTTTTCATTGATTTTTCAGGCTTAAAGTTACTTGTAAAGCCGAAGCTAAATAAACTAGACATTTCTCGTCTGCTTACAGTACTGTACACAACATTGAACATGTGAACCGTAAAAAAATGTCAATTGACGTAAAGTAAAAGATTGTTGAAAATGTATGTCGCAAAATATGAAATATGTATATACCGAAGCTATTCGTTGTTGTTTTTATATAGTTATAATTTTAGTCGTTTTCTTCGTGACTGAAAAAACCAACGATGTTATTTGTAACTGGATAGTAATATAAAAGATAATCACAATAGCATTTGAAAGCCGACGTTTGGAATCCCAAGCCATTTACGGTGTTTCCAAAAATAAGTTTGGAAATGCAAGCACACCATGCTTAGTTCGGACTTCCGCAAACAACAATCGCCGAGTTCGTGCATTAGGCAAATCGTTTGTGATTATTTGTACTATTTAACCACAGAAACACACGTTTTTCTTCGTTGTTTTTTGCACTTGCCCGGGCGGACAACTAGATTATAAAATAACTTGCCCTGACCAATTTTTACTTGCCAGGGGCAATCGGACAACCGTTAATGTTGAGCCCTGAAACATAATTTTATGACTATCCAGTATCGCCTCCCGCCAGTATAATCGGGACGCTCGAACCCATTTATCTAGAGCGATCAGCTATCTTCTAGAAAAATGTCAAATCTAACGTATTAGTTTTATTACATTTAATAACAGTTGCTCATCTATTTTCAAAAACCATTTTTTTATAATTGTACTTTTCTAATAATTATCCTCTTAGCGTTTTAGGAAACGACGGGAATCTGGAAGGCAAAATTTGAAAATGTCTAATTCAAGTCGGACAAATGGAAAAGCGGCATCTATCAAGGGCTTAAAATAATTAACATTTGTTGACATAAAAGGTACAATACACTTAGAGTATAATTAGTGTGTGTTATTCCTACAAAATAACAAATTAGAAAGTGAGGCACATCTTTTAACTAGTAACATTCTGAAAGAACTAAGAAATCGCAAAAATGGGATCCGCGACGTAAATGGACCAGCGGATGGTTACAATCAGTACTTTCATACGTAACATTTAAAAACATTATGAGAACTCGGAGTTATATAGACGCATTTTCAAAAGAGGACGAGTGCTGAGCAGACAGGCGGTAGTATATGGAAGGGAAAGACCGCCAATAATATTCATCACCGGAAATGTTGCACGTGTTAAATATTCAGCTCATTTGTTTAACATAGAAGTTTTTAAATGCAACATTTTAATATCTGTTTTGTACAACTGTAAAGTGTAAAATGTTGTATGTTCCGATTCTACAAAATGTTTAAATGTTTTAAAACAAACATGTAACTTCTTAAACTACAGATCTAAAAATGAAGATGAAGTGCATATATAAAGTCTACATCTTCATAAACCTAATATTGTAGTCATAATAAAAAATACAAGATTATAAATCCATCTGAAAATAAGTTGATGACAAACTACATTAGCATGTTGAATATTTCCTAAATTGTACGATCGGTTTAAGCAATCTGCTACAAGTCAGCATCTAACAAGTGTACGCTATAATTGTACAGAATACAAGTTGACCAATCACAATTCAACATTTTACAACGCATTTTCAAGTCAACTGGTGTAAGGGTACAAATCGTCATTAGTAGCAGCCACAGGTGTTGGGCGCTCGACCAAGTAACTTGAACACTATCAATATGTCATAAAACAACATTTTTCATCATTTTAACTAAAATAAAATTGTGATATGATATACATATACAAGGAAGGTATCTCTTGACACAGGAAAATCACCTACATCAACATTTTGAAGCCATTAAGTGCCTAAATTGCGGTCGATTTTCGTAAACTATATACCATTTTGTTGGAAAAGGTTGCCTCGTGACGAAAAATGACCACGAACGGCTACTTGCCAACATAAACTATAATAAAACAATTCTCGAACTCGTAGAAATGCTAGGTCTTCTCTCGTCTGACCGAACGTTCAGTGCCGATTTTTACAAGAGTAAAACTATCGAAATACCCCAGCTACCGAACATAATCCGCATAAGTACAATAACAAAAAGGAGTTTATCAACTTACAACACAGATTTGTTCTTTTGTTTGCGTTATAACGTCGAAATCGTTGTAAATCTGGAATTGTTAATCGGCAATTTCGAGTCCAGTTCAATGTCGATCAGAAGGTAAATACGGTTCACGGTTTCAGGTATTCGGTAACTCTGAGGCGCGGAACAAATAGTAGGATAAATAATATGGCTCAGCGGCTCTAGGATAGGCGCCCCCACCCCCGGAGAAGTGCCCCCTCAACTTATTTTCACTGGACGGATATTTTCCCCCTCACTGTTTTTTAGTGGGCGAACAACTGCCCTCCTGCTGAAAAATAGGGGGCGGAGAAGTGCCCCCTTGTCAGAATTGATGACCCGGAGAAGTGCCCCCTAAATAAAGAAATTTCGCGGCGAATAAAGTCGATATATAGAGCGAGTATTACAATGACAAAACGCCAGTAACTTTCTTGCTAATATGGCTGGAAAGTGAGCGAAATTTCAAAAATAATATACAAGTAATAAAAGGCATAACACGGCAAAAGAATACCTGCCTCGGCATGGACGTCACCATATTGATAATCACGTGATTTTCCCTTATGTGAACAAAGAAAAAAATAAACAGTTTTCGTGGCTGAATTATTTGATATTTTCGCCGTAAATAAAACAACCAATTAGTATGCAATTTATTACATCCTTATGCAAGCTGAAAACAATAATTTATATGTTTTTTTTTTCACCAATTACGGATTTCGACGGTTCAATATAATAAACCCGTATGCGGCTTTCTTCAAATGTAACAAGTGCTTAACAATATAAGTCGGCCCGGCCTACCAATTAAAAGATTAAAAGATATCGGTGCTTATCGTTAAAGGTAACACGTTCTCAGCCTACCTAATGAGCTGCAAATTAAAGCGAACTGAAACCGATTTTGTTTTTGAAAATGCATGACACGCTCTGCTCAAAATGCAAACTGTTTCCGTCAAATGCATCCATTTTGCCTATTAAAATAAATTTATTATTCGTAAATTTACGTATTTTTTCGATATTTTCAACGGGTCATTACTATCTTTTTTTGTACATTAAAGGGATCTTTTCACGCTTTGGTAAATTGACAAAATTGAAAAAAGTTGTTTCAGATTCGCAAATTTTCGTTTTAGTTATGATATTTGTGAGGAAACAGTAATACTGAACATTTACCATGGTCTAATAGAGCCATTATATGCATCTTTTGACGATTTTAAAACCTAAAAATTATAAAGCGTTGCAACGCGAAACGATTGAATAATTTGGAGAGTTCTGTTTTTGTCGTTAAATTTTGTGAAACTACGAAGATTGCTTATATAAGGTATAAAATACGTTCAGCATGTGTACTCGGCGGAATAGCTCAGTAGGCTAAAGCGTTTTTACTTCAGGACTCTGGCAGGACTCCAGGGGTCACTGGTTCGAAACCTGGTCCGGGCAATGTTCTTTTCCTTTTTTAAATTTTATTCTTGATTTTTTACTGGAGCTTTTACGATCCAATGTTTACATTTATCGATATAAAGCATTTAATGAATAAGTTAAAAAATGCCAAAATCTGTGAAAAGGCCCCTTTAATTCCGATGTAATATTTCTTTCATAAGTACTACATGTACTTAGTTGCACGTCTATATTTAGTTACGACACATGGTCTTTAACACGCACGCTTTTTCTGCGTGGACTCTACTATGTTTCGCGCGCTTATTAAAACACGACTTTTACATGGCATTCATGTATAGTGATTGGCGCAGATGCGTACAAAGGGACTACGTACGCGCCATAAGTAATTTATTGCTCACCATTTGCATTGAACTGCTAATAAGAAACCATTGTTGTTTGAGTAACTGTTGGCGGTAAAAAGGTGTGATGATGATGCCCGACGTTTCATGCTAATTGAAGTTGACACAGGGAGGGGGGGGGGGTGAGGCACTTTCCGCCCCTTGAATTATTGTGAGAAGGAAGATCTCCGCCTACTTAATTCGACAGGGGGCGGGGGCAGTTTGCCGCCCCTACAGATTTGATGGGAGGGCACCTCTCCACCCCTTTAAAATAAGGGGGCAGTTCTGCGGGGGGGGGGGGCACTTTTCCGGGTGGGGGGGGGGGGCGCCTCTCCAAATACCAAATAATAATTGGCGGTCTTTCCTTTCCATAGAAGTACAGACCTTTTTCTGACTTTTAAGTTATACTGTATTTTACATATTATCCATGAAGGCCTACATGACTTTTGTATATCAATCTGTATTTATGATTTAAAATGAAATTTTATACTTATTTAAGTTTTGTTAATTATTCAAATCTGTAAGTGTTGTTTGTAAACAACTCCTCTACGCTTCAACTCTTATGTACAACAAATTCAAAACTGAAATGCATGTTATGTGAAGTTTACTCTCAAATACAAGCTGCATTCAATATCATTAGTTTCGCAAATAGTTGGTTTTAAGTACAATTTCTCTGTATCTTTAATACCTGAAAAAAGTATATCTGTGATATGTGTACATATAGACACGATAATTCTTTGTCAATAAATTTTCAACAGTAAAGTTGCAGAACATTTCAATTTTTTTTTTTTATCAATATAATTGAATTTTGACAACAGTTGTTGCCTAAGCTGTAAAGGATATTTTTATGTACATATCTTTACTTTTTCTTCTTGATATTAATAATATACACTGGGACTTAGTGATAGTTATAAGTTAAATAATAGCCATATTGAGTAAGCTCAATCAGGCATCACTGTACTTAAAGCTATGAAATATCACGCCCATTACATTTATACATATTGTATAAACCTTTGTTGGAAATATATAAGTACATAATTTTTCTATTTCAAGAGCTTGCCTCAATGTGGTAATCTGTTCTTTTTATGCAGTCAGCATGCTAAATTTAATACGAAAATAAATGCCAGACCGATGTATTAATGTGTTTATCTCTATATTGATACCACTGTATCGCAATTGATGTTCCCTGCTGTTCCCTGCAAAGAGTTATAAACAAGGGGTTAGGCATCAAGCAACTGTCCAGGTCGGACCTCAAAGACCTCGTGAAGCGGCCGGTAGGACCTGTAAATAAACTCTGATACACACACTCAAGCAACTGTCAGAGATAATGAGGTACCTGCTGTGGCTCATGAAATTACATGCAACAAAATGTGTGAAAAGTGACCAGCACAGGAATTTTGGGCCTGACTCTTCACTGAGTAAAAGATAAAAATCGGGTATCAGAGTTCCCAATTTGTTGAGAATCTCCGTTATTCGACCTGCCCTTTATCGGGAATCGAAGTGTCTACAAAATCATGCACACCTCGTATTAAAATATGCTATATCTTAATTCATATTTCATTGAATACTATAAAAATTTCATTATTTAAAGAACAGTTATTACTCTACATACTGGAATAGCAAACGCTGTATTGCAATATTTCAAAGTACGTTTATTTTGTTGAAATGGGTACTGATCATCTAGTTTATGCTGTTTGGCAAAAATATACCATTTTTCCTTGAAATTCTTCCTTCATCTTAAAAAAGGATATACTGTTTATCAAAACCGCCATGAAATGTGTCTCATAAACTAATATTAAGGATATTGTTTTAATGAGAAACTTATATTTCGCGCTTGGCTTGTGTTTTCTCTGTTATCGGAGTGTCATGCGTTATCCAAGTATCCGCAGTACCAGCGTAGATATATTTTCCGTGTATCGAAAGATTTTAAAATTACTTGGCACAAATACATTTTAAGATTTAATATACTACATACTAAAGTGAATCTTGTTACCGCGTGATTTATTTGTCATACCTGTCGGATGTACAAGAGATTCATAACACGGGATGTCTATTGTGATACCCGTCTAATATTTACCATCCAATGCAGTCTCCTGGTTCGGTTCTGAACACTGCCGGCACTGTATTGAGCCCTTAAATAGCAAGCGCAAAACGCGTTTAAGTTAAACACGTGTTTTCAAGTTTCAACATCTGTGAATATATAATGAAGTGGGCTGTGCGTACATTTTAGTTGTTTGAATAAACCGTAAAATTATGAAAGTTTGGGAAATATTTATGCAATCATTATTTCTTAAACAGCGATTTACGGATTGTTTAACCGATTTACATGCATGTTCTAAACATATAAATCACATCGTTAAACATCGTAGTCAAAGTGCATGCTTACACTAAAACACTCATTAAAAACACATAATAGTTTGTTGTTTAAAAAAAAATCGGACGTGGTCTAAGCAACCTATGGTTCGTCGATAACATGAGAACGTTTCGAGTGTTCTATGGACATTCATTTTCCGAATAAACCGCAAAGGATCAATCAACGTCAAATTGATTTATTTACATAAGCTATATTTGATTTTGAAATGTCATACGTGAACTTACAAAAAAAAAACTTACATGGGGCTTAGGTCCAAACAATGCTGAGTCTTAAAAGAAAATGATATTTGTTTCCACTGTCACAAAAATGGGCTTGTAAACGTTTTGCTAGCCTTTTTCGCGGTTTAAGACATTAAAACATTTTAAAATGCAATCTAGAAATTATCCTTATCTATGTTTGTCAGTTAGTTTTGTTAAAGCCCCGCGGACGAATAAGGCATTCCGGCATCGCGCCGTGTAGTCGCTCAACAGTCGCCTTTCGAACGCACTCCACATCTATGGCTTTTGTACAGCACCATAACAGCTCAAAGCGCTCTTGAACACACCACAACGTAGCTAAGGCGTTCCCAACGTGCATTGTCCGTTGCGCCGTGCGAACGCAAAGATGCGATGATATCTTTAACAATGTTCAAAATGACCACATGGATATCGTTTTCCAGGCGATTATATGGCGACCCACGGGGTTGCTATGACATTGCTTGAAGCGCGCTCATACGCGTTTAATATATTTGTGCATGCCATAGAAACGCCACACGAACGTTGCCCCGTTTTGACAGGAATTTATGAGTATAGGTTAAACTATGGCAAAAGAATAAACTCGCACATATAACGTCGAAATGTGAACATCAACAGAGCGTATACTATGGCAAGCGAAATGCACATTAATTCCTTAAACCACGGTTTAACAGTTAACTATATAGTTAAGAGACTTTGAACCCGGGTTCAAAGTGCCGTTTGCACATTAAATCCTTAAACCCGAGTTCAAGAGTTTGAACCGCAGTTCAAAGTGTGTCTAAAAATAGATACAAATCTGTTATCTGAGACGACCAATTAGCGGAGCTTAAACCACAATTAGCTATATATAGAAGGAAAATGCCGCGATTTCATTGGTCCTCTCTTAACTATAGGGTTAAGAGACTTTAAACTGCGGTTCAAAGTCTTAAACTGCGGTTAAGAGGCGCGGAATGCACATTAATTATTTAACAGTTAATTATATAGTTAAGAAATTTTGAACCCGAGTTCAAAGTGCCGTTTGCACATTAATTCCTTAAACCCGAGTTCAAGAGTGTAAACTGCGGTTCAAAGTCTTAAACTGGGGTTAACAAGCGCGGAATGTACATTTATTATCTAACTATTGAATATATACACTAAAAATACTAAAATGAAAGTTTTGACACACCATGCGAATGTCCTATCAAGTAAAGGTGACGATTAACCAAAATAAAGTGTAATACAACTTATTTTAATGGGTTATTCGGTGCGAGTGTTCACAAAACACCGGTTGACCTTGAAAATGACATGGGACGATGATGGGTAAAAACCAATCTCGTCGAATAACATTTCTCAATTATCAACGAGTTTAAGCCGTTGACACTGCATTACATGGGAAGAAAAGGTGATATTAGGTATGTTGTTAATTCATGTTGTCATTTTATTACCGAATTTGTGGATGTAATCGCTAAATTATCTCAATTTCTTAACCCGGAAGTGGATAGTTCCGATTTATTTACGGAACCACATACATTGATAAATATGCACTGTAGCAAATCTTCATATAATCAATCTTTGTACAGAGGATAAGAAAACAAAACACTAGTTTAAAATAAAAATCCTTTATTAATAAAAATCATATGTTCAACCTCTCCTATACCACTATACCATTGTAACGATTTGGAAAACAGACCGAACTAAAACATCCGTAGTAATAATAATAATAACAACAAATTAAAGCTTTATTTACAAAACGTTACACAAAAAAGAAAAATGGAAAAATGACATGACAACATTTTATTATGACAATTTAACTTAACTAATACAAGAATAATGGTTATGCATTAATTATAAATAATTTAACAAAGCGGGATGCTAAGAGTTCTTTATTGACGCACTCCCACTCAATGAGGTCTATTAATGTATAAAGTTTCAAACTGATGCTATTAATACTTTTTAACGAGACAGACGACGGACAAGTGACCCCTATAAGAAAACATTAGGTAGAAAACAATATTAATGCATAGTATTCGATACAAACGCATTTGTTCGTTAACAGAAAATACTATAATTGTAACATAATTATACTATGTACAACAACCTCAAGGTAGACATAATGTAATACAAATTTGTAGTTAATTAAATAAACAAACTATAAAATGAATCATAAACATAATTGTCTCGCGTTCTGAGAAAACTGGACATAATGCTGGTGCGTAAATTGTCATCCCAGATTAGCCTGTTCAGTCCGCACAGGCTAATCAGGGACGACAATTTCCGCTTTTATGGAATATTTCGTTTAAATGATGTATCTTCTTAGCGAAAATCCAGATAAGGCGGAAAGTGTCACTTTACGCATAAGCATTATGCCCAGTTTTCTCAGAATACGACACAATTATGCATGTTCAAAACCATTTCTAGCTACGTTTTCCCACATTCTCTTTCACTATTGCTTTAACTTATATTTTTATGGGACCGTTTCATCAAAGATCGTACGACAATCTTAATTTATAACTTAAATTTAAAAACTAAAAATATACAAGCTGTTGATAAATAGCTCCGCAAGATATAAGCCATTGGTAACAAAATGATGAAATAAATGATTTTACTAGAAATTAGCAAAAATATGCTTTGGTCTGTTAAAATAATGTTTCTTTGAAATTCGTATCGTATGCTAAATTTGTCGTACGATGTTTGATGAAGCGGGCCCCTAAGAATATAGGTTAAAGCAAGAATTTGACAGTATTTGAGTGATCTCAGCTATATCATACTCTTGGACACACTCAAATACTGTCAAATGCTTGTGCTTCCCTACTGTTCAAGTAACACTTGAACTCATGCACAAATTCCTCACAAGAAACGAACATTCTACTCAGGTTGAGTTGTGCAATGCACGAGTTCACGAAGGGGCACCTTTCCGCACCTTCCTGAGAAGTAAAGGAAACATGTAGCGTTGGCACCACTAGAATGTTTGAAGCTGTCCAGTATTGTAAGAGTTTAGGTAAACCCTGGTCACCAATATGGTCTTCAATGAAGATCTTTAGATACTCCTTGATGCGTTCTTCAGCACATCGCAATGTTATGCTATGGTCGCTGAACTCGTACTTAATTCTACTAAGTACTCCAGGAACCGTTGGTCGCATTGAGTGGTACAGTTCATTTATGTCACTTTCCTTGACGCTTGTCCAAAGTCCTGGATACACTTTAATGCCCTGACAAATTTTGCCCATAGCTCCTAGGGACCTATATATACAGCACATTTCAGCAACCGTGTAAACACAGTCTTTGTAATTATGTCCGTACATTATAGCGTGGTTTATCACGGTAGAATTCCTTCTTTGTTACACTGGTAACACATGTTAGAATATCTATCCTTGCATATTTTCCCCGATTTTAGCCATGTAACAGGAAAAAAAACTTACGTACGAAGAACAAGGGCATTCTCGTGAGCGCGCGCTGTTGTTAAAACGTTTGCTGTTGTTAAAACGTTTTTTAATATGCGTTTCCGGGCACAACATAAAACAACGAAGGCTCTCATTGGACGTAGTGTTGACGGCACAAGTTTTGACGTCATCGTAAGCTTAGGTATGTTTCATTGCAAAGTCAAACACATGTCGTTTCCCATACATTTATATTTGGAATTTCACGTGTCGTGTAAGAATAGTCTCTAACGATGTATAATTGTCTAGCCTTTGGTGACGAACGAGTAAATAAGGAATGGATATCGTCACGAGGTTCACGCAAATTACGATGAACCGGGTTAGCTTGCGCGACGACCATATAGACAATGTCAATTTATCACGGCGTCTCGCCTTTCTTTCAAAATATTCATAACGGTAGCTGCAATTATCGATATAAGGGGTGCACTATAAGATTTTATTAATTAACTTAATATAAGACGAGAATGTGTTCGATTTGTTCGCCCCATACAAGTTGAGCCTCGCCAATAAAGCTCGAAAACTCGCCTTATACGAGAAAAAGGCGACCAATATGAAAAAACACGGCCAATACGGGAAACGGTCGGCCAATACGACATTCGGCCAATCAGAAATCAGAAAAAAAATCGGCCTTATATGAGAATCTTTCAATAGTGGCAGTTTGATTCCTCCGCAGATATGTGTCGCGTTATGAGAAAACTGGGCATACTGCATGTGCGTCCGCCTTAATTGGATTTTTGCTAAGAAGAGACTTCATTTAAACGAAAAATATGATATGTCTGCAAAACCACTTTGAAGTTTTCTTTCTATATCTTGGAATGCTGTTTCAAACGTACGTAATAATTCACTAACTTCATCCGCCGCCATCTTGATAGAAATGCGCCAGGAACAAAACAATATCACATGACGAAACGACGGGCGTTAATTGGTTAATAATTAATGTGCAGAGACAACCAAACACCTACAAGTCTTAACCTATTTTTCAAAGTCTTAAACTGCGGTTCAAAGTCTTAAGACGCGCGGAATGCACATTAATTATTGAACAGTTAACTATAGAGTTAAGAGACTTTGAACCCGAGTTCAAAGTGCCGTTTGCACATTAAATCCTTTAACCCGAGTTCAAGAGTTTGAACCGCAGTTCAAAGTGTGTCTAAAAATAGATACAAATCTATGGCAAGCGAAATGCACATTAATTCCTTAAACCACGGTTTAACAGTTAACTATATAGTTAAGATACTTTGAACCCGGGTTCAAAGTGCCGTTTGCACATTAAATCCTTAAACCCGAGTTCAAGAGTTTGAACCGCAGTTCAAAGTGTGTCTAAAAATAGATACAAATCTGTTATCTGAGACAACCAATTAGCGGAGCTTAAACCACAATTAGCTATATATAGAAGGTAAATGCCGCGATTTCATTGGTCCTCTCTTAACTATAGGGTTAAGAGACTTTAAACTGCGGTTCAAAGTCTTAAACTGCGGTTAAGAGGCGCGGAATGCACATTAATTATTTAACAGTTAATTATATAGTTAAGAAATTTTGAACCCGAGTTCAAAGTGTCGTTTGCACATTAATTCCTTAAACCCGAGTTCAAGAGTGTAAACTGCGGTTCAAAGTCTTCAACGAGTGAGATCATTTATTGAAAGAATCAACAAGATGTGCATATATTTTAATATATTATATTATCAATACGCATATTATCACGCTTGATCCGTTATTGCCCTAATTCTTCATTTCATTTAAGGTGTTGCAAAATCTTAAACACGAATCAAAACTGAAACGGACTTTTGCAGGGAGAAAGACTACTAAATGGCCTTTAAATTAATGCGTAAACTCTTTACTTTTCCACAGAGTTTTAGAATGTGGCCGCGAATAATGTTAAACCTCTTTTTGGAAACGAGACGGAAGTAAACAAAGTCGTATATACATGTCGCCAAAACATACCAAAATGTTTAACAACGAATAGCTCCAATTACGACTCAATCAATGCATTTAAAAAAACGGCATTGAAGATGCTGTGTGCAAAATATCATCTAAAAATGTCAACTATTTATCGCGATACGCATGGTCTTCAACATCAAAGTGATGCGCTATGGGTAATGATCCGGTAATAGTAACTTGACTCTACAGTCAGTCAACCAGTTTAGAATAACCTGGCAAAAAACGTTAATTCACAAGTCCAGTCCACAATAATTTCTTTCGGGATTTAGTGTCAATGTGAGATTATGTAAAAATAAAGGGTAAAATTTATTTTGTTTGATAACAGGTTAGGCCAGACGGCATATGCATTTTTTTGTCAAAAATAGCCAATTAAAGTTCACCTTTTCGGAAAATTATTTAAAATCATTCAACTTACAGAATTAGTATTTCAAAACATTATCATGGCATTTGTTTTCAATCAGCAATTTTTGTATTTGAAAATAATAAAGCCTTCTATTTCCATATGCGCATTTCAAAACATAACTCATTCAATCAGTTCTGGTTAACTTTTTGCTGCATTTATCCCCCCCCCTGTAAGCATAATACAAAAGCTTTCTCGAATGGTCGCTGTGGTGTAATGGATATGGTGTCCGCCTAGCGACCGGGAGGTCATGGGTTCGATCCCCACCGTGGGAGCGTTCTTTAGATCTTCCCCAAAGACACCAAGTACTGGTTCTAGGCCCAGGAAACGGACTCGAGAGTGTTTATATAAGCCTTAGGCTTTCGATGCAATCGAGCTAAAATAAATAGGTTTAAACTAAAAGCTTTCTTACTAAAACTTTGTTACTTTATACCTTTACCTAATGTATACCTTAGACACTTATCATTTTGTTTTCATTGGGGCATTATGGAAAATTAAATACAAATTAATCGGAACTGCTGATTTTCCAGAGCTGATTGACAAACTGTACACTAATCCGAATCGACTGTATTTCGGTTAGGGGTATTTCTATCAGATTTATACCATAAAAGGATCACAAAGAAAATATATAAATATAACCTTATTTTCTGCAATAACCTCACACTTTTGACGAAGTCTGCGTTGTCTGCAAAACCACTTTGAAGTTTTCTTTCTATATCTTGGAATGCTGTTTCAAACGAACGTAATAATTCACTAACTTCATCCGCCGCCATCTTGATAGAAATGCGCCAGGAACAAAACAATATCACATGACGAAATTGGTTAATAATTAATGTGCAGAGACAACCAAACACCTAAAAGTCTTAACCTATTTTTCAAAGTCTTAAACTGCGGTTCAAAGTCTTAAACTGGGGTTAAGACGCGCGGAATGCACATTAATTATTTAACAGTTAACTATAGAGTTAACAGACTTTGAACCCGAGTTCAAAGTGCCGTTTGCACATTAAATCCTTAAACCCGAGTTCAAGAGTTTGAACCGCAGTTCAAAGTGTGTCTAAAAATAGATACAAATCTCTTATCTACATAATTCAGAGACAACCAATCAGCGGAGCTTAAACCACAATTAGCTATATATAGAAGGTAAATGCCGCGATTTCATTGGTCCTCTCTTAACTATAGAGTTAAGAGACTTTGAACTGCAGTTCAAACTCTTGAACTCGGGTTTAAGGATTTAATGTGCAAACGGTACTTTGAACCCGGGTTCAAAGTCTCTTAACTATATTGTTAACTGTTAAACCGTGGTTTAAGGAATTAATGTGCATTTCGCTTGCCATAGTATACATTAATTTGTATATTAGAATATGTATGTTATTTTAATGATCCGTATACCGTGTTTAAGGCAATAATATGTGTCTGCATATTTATCTGAATTTCGGACATTTTCGGGAATCGCTTAGTCGAGGTCTATGTACAAGCCTGTCATTGTCCCTGTAAGTCTAAAAATGGCATATGGGCCGAGTTTTCTCCGCTCACCTGATGTCGCTGCGTGTGTAACCCTTCCCACCAACGTATACACAGTGCCGGCCTTTGGACGCCAAATGTGCAGCGTTATGGATCCGGCAGTTTGCGCGTAGAACGTGAATTTTGTGGTACTTCCGCAACAGTCAAACCGCCATTTATCGATGCTGTTTCCACAGTTGATATACGACACGCCTGAGACAAACCAGGGAACATTACATTTGTATATATCATCATGGCGCCACTGTCTCGTGTGGTACTGCATTCATCTATATCATGATTGTGAAAATACTTCGTCAAATTTAGATATTAAGTCATAATGTGTTAATTGCGTTTTTGGAGTCCATAAGTGTATAGCAGATGAGACTTACTTCTAATTAGGAGGTACTGCGTCCATGTTTGCGAGACGCAAATGTCTTCTTATGAGACATCTTAAAATAAGGAGATACCAAGTCGTATAATTGGCAAAACGACAAGTTCTAATCGTAATTA
Organism: Dreissena polymorpha; assembly: GCF_020536995.1. Lineage (NCBI taxonomy): Eukaryota > Metazoa > Mollusca > Bivalvia > Myida > Dreissenidae > Dreissena > Dreissena polymorpha. The sequence goes on along the minus strand of NC_068357.1, from coordinate 74,171,969 downwards.
GGAAATGCTGAGTCTTGATTGGGAGACAACGATGCCTAATTAGAATACTTCAGTTAATAAGTAGATGACAAGTCGTTTAGTTAGAAAACGCCAAGTTGTAATAAAAATACATCTCGTAATTAGGAGATGCTAAGTCATTTGATTCGGAGACAACGAGGCCTAATTAGAATATATCAATTAATAAGGAGATGACAAGTAGTTTAGTTGAAAAACGTCAAGTTGTAATGAAAGTACAGCTCAATTTCAGATGCTAGTAATTATGATTGGGGGACAACAATGTCTAATAAGAAGACATCTCTGTAAAAGGAGATGCTACGTCCTACGATTGGGAGTCTTATTTATGCGATACTTATTCCTTATTTTGAGATGCTGAGCTTAACTATGGGATACATAGATCTCATTTTATGTAATGTCGTGTAATAAGAAAGTAATAAGTCCTAATGTACACGGTGCAGGATCACGTGACTTTGTGGTTATCCTAACTAAACGTTAATTGAAGTAAAAACACCGGTTACTGGATCTTTTTTTTGCAATGAACTTTTAAAAACAATTTTTAGTTGTTCGCGTAGAGTAGCGTAGCGAACAGCTAATTTTGTTACTGAAAATTTCAAGTCGGTTCGCTGCTATCTACGGAAAGCCTACTACCCGCCACACATGCCGTATCCGCGCGAAAAAGAGTTGTATAATTTATGCAAGAGGTTTGAGTTCTCCAACTATATTAATTCACAAATCGAAACATTATGTGAATATCGTGTTAAATGGAATAGTAACGTACGGAGCTTATATAGAAACGAATTAATAAACAATGATTGCATTATAAATACGTGTCGCGGAAGAGATTGTTTATGAATGATTAAACTAGTCCCCTTTCTTAATGTCTTAATGACGTAGAACATGTCATTCATTATCTGAGGCTTTTAATAGATTCTCGAAAACAACGCAATAGTATAAGGTTACGCTTGTTTATATTCTCAATTTATAAAACGTTAAACATGAGTTCAACAATAACTTCAGGGATACGATACAGAACAACAAAATGCTTTATAATCGCTAAAACCGAATATTACAAACAATTAAATATAACACGAATGATCTGTTTCGTAACCTCGTACATGCTTCTACAGCGGGGATTTCTGGAAAACGTTCTTTTGTTCTCAACAGATAGAGGCGATCTTTTGTATTTACGGGTGGTAACAACGCAATAGAAGAAGGTTAAGCTTGTTTATATTCACAGTTCTCAATTTATAAAACGTTGGACATGTGTTCACCAACAAAAACAGGCATACTATAGACAACCTCAAAAATGCTTTATAATCGCTAAAACAGAAAACAACTAAATATAACAAGAAATATCTTTTTAAAATGTAGTCGGCGTAAACGCTGACTTTGAAATAAAGTTTGCAATTTACTTTTCTAAATAAATAAATAAAATGAAAACAAAAGTTTAACTATTGTGTTGTTTTTTTTTCACTTGTAAGTTGCATATTCACCAAAAGAAATGTGAGTTAGCATTGTCAATCCACAAATTAGTTTAAGTAGATAAACATATACTACGGGAGTGCACATCATATGTGTCCTAACATGCCTTATCATGAGTATATTTCTTCACTAACGAAATATATCGTATGTTTTCTTTCGACACATTTAAATCGCACTTTCATAGCCGCTTCATGCGAAAATGGATCTTATGCGTTTCGGCCAGAATTTCTTAAACCCAACATGTGCATTTGCGCAGTCAGGTCAGAGGCGATTCTGTTCGCTATAAAATCGCTCAATATGTGATGGTCTCATAATGTATCTCCTGACCAGACTGAGAGATGGGCAGGCTGAGTGGGCTATATATATATATATGATGGGCGCATATGAAAGAAGACCAATTTTCGCATGACGAGGGTCTATAAAAATCTCATTGCGATATTGTAAATGGCACATTTTAGCTCAATTCTTTTCGATACGAAATTGAATTCCATATAGCAAACTTGTAAATAAGGGCAGCCTTATTTACAAGCGTTCAGTTGATGGAACGATTTCCTGACGTGCTGACCAAGTACGGCAAACATTGTGGTTGGATAATTAAACGATTTTCCTCATATCGTGGTACTATACTATTTCGGTAATAATTGTTTTTTCACCTTGAAAGCAAAACTGAAATTCTGCGAGTTGGATTTTAAAGCGTAATTGTAACTGGGCCACAATTTGTTTCGTTGATATATTCAGAGAATAGTCTGGAATTCCTAACACTGAACAGTGCTACATCCTTTGCGCTGAGCACAGACAAAGTGATGTAGCCAAAGTTTAGAGGTTGTATCTCGAATAAGCCTATGAAATATATGAAATATTTATGCGTGTCTGCTGGCGTTATGTAAAAGTCAGTAAGATGAAACGCTGAGTAAAACAGCTAAAAAAGCGCATAAGTGCTCTATACCTATATTTAGGTCACAGTTGTTGACACCGTGTGTACTGCTCGGGTAACAAGTAATGCATAAACAACAATGTACGGGTCAACCGGGCTGTCTTGATGACTACCTAATGCGTGAGTAAAAAGTATTGCTCGCATATTTATTTTTTTATTTATTTTCATCAATGATCTTATTGTATATTTTGAATTTGTGTATGTTATCGAAAATCAAAAGTTTTGTACAGGGAATTTTCATAATGAAATTATATATATTCTTAGTGAGATAGGTATACGATATTCCAACATTATTCATTTAATACGATGGTGATTGCAAATTGTCTTTATATTTAGTTCTCATTATCATTTTCATCATACTTTCTATGCTTTCAGAACGTCCAAAGGGCCATTTTGTTGTTATTTTGTCTAAGTTATCTCTATGAAATAAATAGGATGAAAAAAAGTGCACACAAAGCTCGACCCTTGCGTTATGACAAACTCTTTATAAATTTGAATGGCGTGTGTTCATTTCAAACTTGCGATTAATTTTGAAAGATGAATTATGCAATAGCGAACAACTTCAGTGCCTTCAGCGCTTTGATTCTTAACAATTTCAACTAGTGCATACAATACATAATTTTATTCTGCTTATGGCAATGTGATAAACATCGGTATTACTTTATTTAATCAGGCTGTGTTCTTGTTCAAAAATTCGATTAATACTACACGGTTATGCTTCACGCAACGTGAAATTTTGTTTGTCACCCATTTCAAAAGGTATTTAAGAATTTATTCTTCTACTGTATATCGGCAAACTGCCAGAAAACTGGCTTTTATGCACTAAAGATTTATGCAAAATATATTTCAATAACTTAAGATATTTGCAAAAATTAAGTTCTTAACGGTGTGTTTACATTCCGTTACCCCTGAAAACCCAGTTGATACTGCACCATGATTAGGAGATCTAAAAAATTAAGAGATACATTTTATTCACAAATTATAAGAACAATTAATGGCATTTGCCCCATCAGAGACGAAGAATTTAAGACTGTTCACCAGTTGACAACCGGCAAGTATACAATATTCACAGATAAATGTCTTTGTAAATGGTTATATGAATACAACACTGATTAGGGCATAAACGTTCGCAATATATTTGTGCAATCGGGTGCGCATAAGATAACACATTTACTGATACCATCATGCAAAGCAGACATATAAGTAAATTAAAATATGTGCTAATTTATTCATTTTGTACAACATGTAATTCTAATATGGTATATATTACAATTTATAAAACAATTATATTCATGTTCAAAATAATTTAAACTGCAGAGCGTTAATATTTAAGAACCGACGGGTGCGTCAAAATACTTTCTTCCATTTAAATGCGTGATTTTTCGCAATATACCAGTTCGACGCCGAAAAGGCTAAAATGCACACATGCGGCGACACGCCTACGCGACGTCACATACTAGCATTTAACTATCCAAGTATTGTATTTTTTGTCCGTGACCGATACACAAATTAAATTGAATTAGCTCGTAATTAACTTAACATATGTTATGTAACAAATGGTATCTTCACCTAGTCAATCGACTTTGGCCAGTCATATACGTCATCCTATTAAATATGACATACCAGACATACATTTTCTTCACAGCTAACTGAACAATATAGTTTTTGTTAAAACTAAGGTATACATCTCTGTACTTAATGTTTCCGGGCGACACAAATGTACAGTACTTATATACTAAGGATAAACGTATACCAGTTTCAAAAAAGCATACACTTCTAAAGCACCAATATCAATAAATTAAAATTAAATTTCAGTAACTGTATGAAAGTCACATATTTCACTTACAATTTATTTCCAAGAAACATATACTAAATGTATATTTTTTAATACGCAAATAAGGCATTCGTGACATAAAAGTGCCGTTAGATATCTAATTAAACTTGATGTAGGCGCTCACCTGTTCGGGATTGTAATTGCGCAGTGGTCGGGTTTTGCTTCCCAATTTGAATCGGAAACGCGCATGGGGCGACTGAAATTGAAACGAATTTCAGACCATTTCAGTTGTTCATGAAGATAAGTATAACCACAACAACAAATATGGCATATAAGAACATGACATAGTCTACAATATTAAAACCGAAAAATAAATTCATGCATTCAAACAAGTCATTGATCAATAAATTAAAATTAATTTATTCATAATTAATTCAATAATTTATTTATATTTTTATTAATTTACCAACTTATTTACATTTTTTTTATTAAATATACCTTGAGACACTGTGATTCCCGTAAATATTAAATATAGCAGTCGTTTGTCCATTTTGGCTTCCCTAGAGTCCAATATGAACAACATACGAACAAGGATATCCCTGTCTGTGGAGAACGTGTGTGTTATACGTAAATACTGGAGAAAGGATCCATTCATTCTTATTTACATCATTGTATTTATCACATTGAATATAAATAGTTTAAAGCAGTATGGTCAAAACGGATCTAAAAATTAAACAGATGTTTGTGGATTAAGATTACTATGAAGACTGCAATCAGCATGATGGACAACGTGTGCACAGGCGATTTGTGGATGTTAGGAGGATTTACATACGATTCGACGTTGATTTAACAAGGATTTAAATGCGATCTGTGCATTCATTTTGCGTTTTTATATGGTTTTCATATGAGCAGGAATTCATTTTCGCATGGATTTGACAAGTATTGTAATACGATTTGACATGGATTCAGCAAGGATTTGAATACGATATGACATTAATTTAACAAGGATAGGAATACGAGTTGACATGGATTTTACAAAGATTGGAATACGATATATCATGGATTTAACAAGGATCGAAATACGATATGACATGGATTTAACAAGGATTGAAATACAAGATGACATGGATTTAACAGCGATTGGAGTACGAGTTGACGTGGATTGAACAAGAATTTGATTACGATTTAATATGGATTTAGCAAGAATTGGAATACTATTTTACTCCAGGGGTCAGGGGTTCGAGCCCAGTTAAGGGTAACTTTTTTTTCTTTTCTTTTATTCTTGTTTTTTAATAGAGCTTTTTAGATCCAATGTTTACATTTCTCAATATAAAGCATTAAGTGACAAACTTCAATCCATGCCAAAATCTATAAAAAGGTCCCCTTTAATCGAAAGCGCGTCCAAAGGAGAGTATAATACTTTAGACACGGATATCACTTTAAAAACAAAAATTGGGCCGGTGTGCACAATTTTATTAACTCCTGGGGTTCGACACTCGGTCCATTTTTAATGTATGTGTCATTGTGTCCAAACGGTCATTTGCACATAATAGAATTCACCGCGTATCAATACTATGTTTATAAGTCTTTTCATATAAACGCAACTATAGGAGGCATTGTATATAGCGTAATACACAAATTCTATCCGTCAAAAGGGTAACCCTTCACAAGGAAAAAGCACAATTGCTTGACCATTCAATCCGTTATGAATGATATCTTTTTAATAAATGCTTTGGAAATGTCAATAATGCCTCAAACCGTCGCGCGACTTATCGGATACTCTTTTGTATACCGAATGTGAGGAATAAACAAGGAATGTCTTTAAAAAGACAATCGTCGATGACCTTTTTAAGGATGTCATTTTTTCCAAAAATATACAATTAAAGACAAATTTTACAACTGAAGACAAAATATACCACTGAAGAAAACCTATATAACTACATGACAAAATATACAAATGAGGTCAAAATATACAACTGCAGACAACATACAACTGCAGACAACATATACAACTGCAGACAACATATACAACTGCAGACAACATATACTACTGCAGACAACATACAAATGCAGTCAAAATATACAACTGCAGAAAACATATACAACTGTAGACAACATGTACAACTGCAGACAACATATACAACTGCAGACAACATATACAACTGCAGACAACATATACAACTGCAGACAACATATACAACTGCAGACGACATACAAATGCAGTCAAAATATACAACTGCAGAAAACATATACAGCTGCAGACAACATATACAACTGCAGACAACATATACAACTGCAGACAACATATACAACTGCAGACAACATACAAATGCAGTCAAAATATACAACTGCAGACAACATATACAACTGCAGACAACATATACAACTGCAGACAACATATACAACTGCAGACAACATATACAACTGCAGACAACATACAACTGCATACAACATATACAACTGTAGACAACATATACAACTGCAGACAACATATACAACTGCAGACAACATATACAACTGAAGACAACATATACAAATGCAGGCAACAGATAAAACTGCAGAAAACATATACAACTGCAGACAACATATACAACTGCAGACAACATATGCAACTGCATACAACATACAAATGCAGTCAAAATATACAACTGCAGACAACATTAACAGCTGCAGACAACATATACAACTGCAGACAACATACACATGCAGTCAAAATATACAACTACAGACAACATATAAAACTGCAGACAACATATACAACTGCAGGACAAAGATGATTGTTAATGGGTCGCCTCGGATCCCCAGTTTAAGCTGACTAGCAAATCATAAGATATCATTCACCCTATATTAGTTTGACACCATAATTCATAATTTATTTAAGAGTAACTTAATCATTATTAATAAATGTACCTTGAATATTTCGATTATATGCCGCAACATGTATGGTATTAGTCCTGCATATCGATATGAGAATACCGGTACTTTTGGTGAATTTTTTTATTGACTTTTTCCTAATAGTGTTTTGTTGATACTTTTTATCGATTCATGGTGTAGACATATTGACAATGTCAATTCATCGTGGGTATACAATGTACATTTATGGTGAAGACATATTGACAGTGCATCTTTAACATGGGTATACAATGTACATTTATGGTGTAGACATATTGACAGTGCCACTTTAACGTGGGTATACGATGTACATTTATGGTGTAGACATATTGACAGTGTCACTTCAACATGGGTGAACAATGTACATTTATAGTGCAGACATATTGACAGTGTCACTTTAACATGGGTATACAATGTACATTTATGGTGTAGACATATTGACAGTGTCACTTTAACGTGGGTATACAATGTACATGTATGGTGTAGAAATATTGACAGTGCCACTTTAACGCGGGTATACAATGTACAGTTATGGTAAAGCCATATTGACAGTGCCACTTTAACGTGGGTATACAACGTACAATTATGGTGTTGACATATTAACAGTGCCACTTTAACGTGGGTATACAATGTACATTAAAGACGTACCTGACAGTCGTGGCCGTGTTACTGTGTTCATGTGTTTGTTTTGTTTTTTAATTTTAGTTGTGACTACGTACTGCGGTATTCTCAAAACTTCTTTCATACATCAAAGAAACTTCATGTGTGTTTGTATAATTAGTTTGCAATAAATTGCCACAAAAGATCAGGCAGAATGAACATGTTTATATTGTAAAATGAAATACATTCCACTTAAACACTTGTTTAGTCGAAAGAAAAGTTACGTGTTATTTATTGTCACTGTCGTTTCATTGTCAATATAGCATTACCGGTACATATGTTGGTGAGTTATTGTTGCATTGACCTTTGACAAAAGTCACCAGTCTATGGGTATGCATTTGTGCTTTGGGAGTACTATCAATCTCCATGCAGATTTGTCGTCCCATGCTCTCATTTACATATGAATGTAATGTAACCGTCGTGCAAAAGATTGAATGTAATGTAATCGTCGTTCAAGAGATTGAATGTAATTTAGCCGTCGTGCAAGAGATTGAATGTAATGTAACCGTCGTGCAAGAGATTGGGGTACTATTGGCATGAGCTATTGAACAGTACATTTATCTACATTAGTGTAACAAATAAAATTAAAGTACACTAAGTATAATACATATTAATATAATGGTAGATGTAAACATGAATAGAGTTTTATTTACAATGGAAATAGTATGTATACAACACTATAATTATGATTAAAGTGGTGGTTGAAACAAAGACGTGTGAATCTCCTTTATTGCTTCATAATTCGATAAAAAAAAGAAGCGCGAAAACAAATCACGATAAATTTAACACCTTTGCCACCGTTTACACCATCACAATTGACTCAGCATCTGTCTTGCGATATATTGCGTAATATCATAACAAGTCATGTTTACTTTATGAAGCATATTTTGAAATCATTTAATACTATTGTTACGCATATTAAAAAGTCAAGACCCGTCAATATTGAAGGATGAGTTATGATACTTTTAATATGCACTTGAATCGCACTTCCTTTTATTGTTTTATTGTATGATGCATTTAATTGTTTGTTATTAAGATGTTTAAGAGGAACAAGACGAGTAGCTCTACCATACCAAAAAAGACAAAGGCTGATAAATTATGATGATGATTATTATTATTTTAGCCGCAATCTGTGAAACTCGGCTTTACGAATGTTCGTAAACTGAGCAGTCCACAGAGGCATATCGGGGACGACACTTTTCGAAAGCACTGTTTTTTTAAAAACATAATTAAAATGAAAACAATCTATAAGAGCGGAAATTTACCTCCCTTATTAGCCCGTGCAGACTGTGCAGGCTAAACTGGGATGACACTTTTAGCACATGTATTGAGTACACTTTTCACACAACGCGCTTCATTTATACATTGTACTATTACGATTATGATGATGATGAGGGAGGCAATAAAGAAGTTTTATTTAACGCTTGTCAATCATTCTGAATGTTTAATCTGTTGTAGTAAGAAGTGTCGTGAATTACTAATGGTGGTCATTGAACACATTCGGTGTCATAAAAGATAAGCGTTTTGAATTCACAATGACTAGAAAATTAAGACTACGAATAATACTATGTTTGCCCAAATTTTGACTCTAATAGGGCTTAAGATTGTAATAAGTTATGTCATATCTTTATTCAAAAAATTTAAACGTTAATACGCGACCGACTTTGGCCAAAATAAATTGTTAAAAGGTTTTTAATCTACTATTAATTTGAGGAAGTAGTTCTCTCCGATTCGTGGGCAGATTGCTGAAAACCCTTTGTAAAATGGCATTGATACATGCTTTGAAAATGACAAGCAATTTGGCAAAGAACCAAGATTATGCACATGCAAAATAATATATCTAATAACTAATCGCCACCATCGCGGCATATCATAACAAGAGGGTCAAGATGGCCCTAGTTCGCTCACCTGCCTACATATTTACAATTGAAGCTTTGTAGACTTCATACAAGAAAAGTTGCTAAAAGTACTATGCAAGAATATAGAACATAAGAGAACATAAATCTTTTTAAACAATATTTTTTAATCATACATGACCCAAAATTTCATTACAATTGAGTGACAAATGTGGCATCTTTTGTGTTAACAAGGTTTTTCAAGCTTTGACCTGGTGACCTAGATTTTGACACCACACGACCCAAATGTTAAGCTTTGCTTAAATATTGCCCTAACAAACTTCCTCCTAAAGTATCATCATTATTGAATCAAACATTATGGGCACTTGGGTGTTTACAAGGTTTTTGTAAGTTTTGGACCTCGTGGCCAAGATTTTGACCCCACATGACCCAATGTTAAACTTTGCCTATATATCATCAAGAAAACATCCTGGTCAAGTATCATCATTATTGGACCAATTTCTGGAGGTCCTCTCCTTTTATCCGGGTTCCATTTTTTTCAATAGTGCCCGTCCCTGGGCCTGCCTCCTCTCTTTAAAATACTAATGTCGGCTGATAGTCTGATACTGTTGATGTGTTTTTTGTGATTGAGTTTCGGTGTCACTGGTGTTTTGACCCGATGTATCTCTATCAGACGTGGCGTTATCTTGGACGCCGTTGGTGATGTCCTCGGGGTGAGAATGTTCCCCTGAGGGTCCGTTGTTCCTGATCTCTGATTGATCGGTCACGGCTATAGTCATGATCTGACTGCGGATTGTTGGCTCGTTGTGCCCAGCCTCCGACCCCACACTGCCTTGTAGGCTTGGCGTTCTTGCCTTGTTTATAGACCGCCTCCCGACGTGGGGTTCGGTCAAGGCAATTACCTCTAGTCTTCTTGGTCTTCCATCATATCTCTTGGAGTTATAATAGGTTATGCGCAATTGCACTGGAATGACTTTTAGCTTACCTGGATTCCCGAAGGTCCCCAGGTACTCCCGACTCTCACGTGAATCTTTTGATTCGGAGGTAGCCAATAGCAGGTCAAACCTAGGTCACGGGGTCACTAAGTGCGTTTTAAACATTGAGCATGGTGTCCGCTATCTAATTCAAGAAGTTTTTATCAGATCTTTACCAAACTTGGTCAGAAGTTGTATCTAGATGACGTCTAGGTCAAGTTTGAATATGGGTCATACCGGATCAAAAACTAGGTCACGGGGTCACTTAGTACGTTTTAAACATTGAGCATGGTTTTGGCTGTTTTTTGTTAAGACAACATGCAAAATATTCTGTGTCAATGCGGCATGTGGGGGTATTCGTCACGTCTGTGACAAAGCTCTAGTTAGAATTTTCCTGGTATGTGGCACTGAAATATGGAATCACAAAAGCAAGATATATAATTATCTATTATTAAATTTAATAAATGAATACCTGGTATAATACATTAAACTAAGACCAATGTCTAACTTGCACTAAATGAAGGCCAATGATATGCCAGTTGCCGTGTCAATAAATGTATACGCTGCATATTTAGGGCAGTGTCCAGGGCTGTCACATCTTCCATCACAAGCTAGTGTGACACTCCTGCCCTCTTCCTTGATGGAAGTCAGGGCAGCGGATGTATGGTCTAGCCAAACAGCCTCCACAGCTGGCCACAGGAATGATCGCTGATGCTTGAAGAATGTACTGCTCATAGAAATGCAAAAAACATTTATAAACGAACAAAGTCTCAGCACTATTGTAGGTGTGCAGCCAGCACACAGTAATGCTGCACTGAGAAGCAGATTCCCAGCTGGAATGTCTTGCACTTTTGGCTGTGACTACCACCGCCGTGAGTAGCAACATTCACATGTCTGCCTAATGGAAATGTATGAGCCACTTCGTTGGCTGTTGTGTCCTGCTTCAGGCAACCGACTTTGAGGGCATGTCTTGAACATAATATGTATATGGATAATAGAATGTGCTTTATATATTTATTATTGAAATACAAAAATAATATAGATCTACCTTATAATATGAAGAAAACTGATCTATCAAACTTTTAAGCGAATAATGTTTCTGAATTGTGAAAAACTTTTTCACTGTCTTAATATGTTTTATTATTCTTCAACTTTTAAATATCAATCTTATTGAACGCTAATTCAACTCTCCTGTCTCTAGTCGAATCCCACATTTGAATAATTTGTTTTTTATCAACTGGAATGTGTTTATGCACAAATATTAAAGCGATGTCATTTAGCCGTTCCTCTTTCATAGTAGAACGTGTCCATGTTTTAAGCCTTCACAATGCGCTAAAACTCCGCTCACATGTACAAGAACCAACGGGCAAGCTTAATTTCAATAAAGTGGAGAATAAAACCGAAAACGCCAACCACCCGAAGTGTATCTAGGTCCAAAATAGACCCAGACCTGGCCCTAAAACGTTCCGATGTCCACCATGATTTTAGCATCGAAGTGTACATTGCGCCGCTTTGTTTAATATACCGATTTTCCAAATCATTTTGATGAGCCATTTTGGAATCAATTGAAGTTATTAAATTGAAATAATTATTTGCCTCAACATAACCAATTGTACTCAATGATAGTATTTGTTTGTGAATATCATAGTGCCTAAAATTCATCAAATTTCCTCAATTTCTTATATAAATTTTATTCTTTGACATAAATTTTCCTTTTTTTCCTTGTAATCTCCACATTGCTCTGCAAATTTTAGCCTCGGCAACTGCCACGGCATGCCTCAGCGTGGCTACGACGCTGTAATTGCTTTTCACTTTTTGAGACTGCGTTTGAAATAGTTCATCGACTGTTTTTGCTTTGAACTACACAAATGTTTACATTCAACTTTTTTTTTGCATAAAAGTTGCTGAACATGCTCTTCTGAGCTCAGATGAGATTTGTTAACATCATCAATTATGTTAGTGTCCATCTTCCTGTCATGTGATTGTTCGTGCTGTTTTCACATAATTTTCACTGTTGCTTCTTGTAGTCATTGTATTCAATGATGATTCGTTCTTGTTTTCATAATAATTTTTCATTTGCTTCATGAATTTTTTTTCTTGTTTCACGTGAAGGCAAAATCATGAGGTTTTTACAATTGCGAAAAGAGTTATGTCTTATCTGATGCCTTTTCAGATTTTCATGTTCAGATGTAACCAATTTCTGCAGTTTTTTCACTACTTGAAATTGTTGAACTTTTAATAATTTTATGGCCTAGCCTAATCAACTGCTACCCGTTTGCCTAGCGTGTAACTGGTTCCAAATGTCACATGATCAACAAGACATTGTTTTTTACTTGTAACAATGTCTATTATCAAGATTGTCTGTGATTGCAGGATGGGCATTCATTTCATTCGACTAGTTTCTGCCTTCTTGGTTTTGTGGGCAGAGCTCTTCTGATGACTTTCCATATATGGTTTTAATATCTGGCGTATTCCTTACAGCATTTTCCACAATATAACACAGATGGTTTAAGTCTGATGCATATTTATGTAAACAAGATTAGATGTTCTTTATTATTAATACATGTTTTCTGCATGTTCATGTATATTTTTTTATAAAATACAAAATCAAAGACTTTTGCGGGAGTATTTAGAATACTCCCGCAAAAGACTTTGATTTTGTATTTTACTCATCAGCTAAAAAAAGTCATGAGTGAAATAGTATTCATCTTAAAAATTTATCTGGAGTTTTGAATAGCATCACTTTGTTATGAACGTACAACGTTCAATGAAAGAGTCGTGTTACTGTTAGTTACAGTAATATTTATAAAATATTCGAAGACCTGTGTAATTTGTTTTTAAGTACAATTAATGTTTTCAATATATACAGCACATTAGAAATGATAAATATCCAACAATAAATTATGTTTTATTGTGAATAGTACATTCTATTTCTTGGAACCTAATTGTAGCAGATCAGCATAATATTGAAGAAAAGTGTTTACTTTGACTGGAGGGTCAATGCTAGCGATTGGTTAACCATTTTTGTTTCATTTGATGCCATACGGGCACTCTTATGCTGATAAAAATAAATAAATAAACTTTCCCTGAAAATTTTCAATTTATATTACACGTGTTGGAATGTAAGAACCTATTAATATTCAATACCTATCAAAAGCTAACAATTGATGCATTTAAATATATTTCACATAGCAATGTCCACAAAACACGCATTGAAATTTATGTGTCCAGTGGTATTAAGCAGGGACATCCCAGTACGATGAACTCCTGCAACAAGACACATTCGTTTGATATTACACTCCATGTGCACAAATTATTCTGTTTAACTGCGAGTCACAATCTTGAATGTGCATAGTTAATTTCCAACTAGGTTTGTCCATGTGTACATTGCAGATTTGAATACATTTAAATTGAGTGGTTTCTGCAATAATGTTGATGTGTACATGACTGTGTGCGTACAAAATATGGGTTTGTTAGAAATTTGAAATAAATCAATTGAAACAGGAAAACAGGCTGAAAGGACTATTATTACACCTAAGCATACAGGCATAAACAGTTTATCCTTTTACACATATATTTTCTATATTTCCCAATTTACAGTATATGGAACACCTTTAGAAACATATTGTTTTGCATACAAATTAACTTCATACCTGCTTCTTCTTTAAAATAATATTTCATGTTAGAAGAGTGGCAGATTTTGCTGAATATTTTCTTAGATTTCTAATTGTTTTCAATTTCTTACTTAATTTGGTCTATTACTGACGGCTTAGTTGATACAAATTCCTTTGTTGAAGATTTACTATTTCCGTGTGGAGTTGGTTTTACTTTAGTTTCGTCACCTAAATACTGAATCAACATGAATCTATCAGAATGAATTAATTTGTAAGTGTGTCTTTTAAACGCCGTTGAAATACCTTTATCATTTGGCATGTCCCTAATCTTGTAAATTGATTTGAAAACTTTAGGTTGGTCTGCATTTCTTGCTTCGTCCCGTCATGTTTCCAAAAGTATCTGTCATAAAAAGCGTCTTTTCTGTTTGGTAATACGTCAGTGTCAATTAAATATAACTCGCCTCCTTTTAGTTTAATAGGCACTTCTGTTGAGACTTTTTCGCTAACTTCGCCGTTCATGGCATTGTTTAACATGTCAATTGCGTCCTTACTTATAATTCCATTTGATAAGTTCATGTACACTTCCGAAGTACCGCTGCCACATGGAAGAAAGTTGTCATCATTTTTATGTTTCTTTTTCAAATGGCAGGTTGATCCTCCTGATCCGTGCTGGCGGGGCGGTACATCGCACCGCTCTGAATGTATGCAGTGTTTTTTTTCACCGTTTTGGAAATAGGGCTGGTGACATTTGGATAGGGCAAACTCATGTAGTTTTATCTTTATAATAACTCTTTATAATGATTTAAATTAGAAAAACAAGATCATATTAACTATAGTTATATACTTTGTTATATGTATTTTAGATGTAATTGAAATATAATAAGACACTTATTTCTTTTTTTTGTATGATGTTCCTTTTCAAGGCCATACAATGTATATTAGATACACTTCAAGACTTCGAAATGAAACTTCAAGGATGTAAAGATATCAATGAGGAAATTTGCAATACACAAAAACAATTACCCTACACTAAATTGTTTTTAAGGACATTACCATATATTCTGGGATTTGCACCCATCCATAAACAAAATGTAAATGACAAGGGGATATCAATTCATCAAATTTGCTTGTTATATATTTTGTTCAAAAGCAATATGACACTTTTAATTAAATGAAAAGTAGATCAATGATCTCTGTGCTACGAAATTTATTTTAGCAATTAACATTGTGAAGTATACTTTTTGCGTGCTTTTATCATGACAAAGGATTTATACGAAGTAACCTTACACTGCTATATTTATACAGCTGTAGCTAAAATTTTGAAATACGCTTTAAATTATAAAAAAAAAACAACACCGAAAAACAAGGGAAAATAAAGAAAACAAGTATAATTAATTACTTGGAATTTATGCTGGAAGGCATTACTTCTGGCAAAAGGTGATTCTGCACAATTCTCAAAACATTTTGCAAGGTTTGCAATGAAAGTGTTTTCCCTAAAGATGTGTACGATTAGAATAGAGTTTCCAGTGGCTGGCTGTGTCATGATGACAAAGTCAGAAAATTGGGCCTCGTACACAAACAGTTGGAACTGTCCTTGCATATAGTACTCATGTTCAGTTTTTATGAACCCGGAAAATATTTTTTGTGGAGCATATAGTTGCCAGTTTGTAGTTCCGTTAGTCCTTACTTCCTTCCTTCCTTCCGTCACACTTTTGCTACCATTTCTCATAGCGCCTTCAATACTTTACCAATCGCTTTTATATTTGGCATGTAGGTACCTTGCATGGACCTATACCTTTTGATGAGGTTTGAGGTCCCTGGGGTCAAGGTCATCGAGGCTAGTAATACACTTCCTTCCGTCACACTTTTGCTACCGTTTCTCATAGCGCCTTCAATACTTTACCAATTGCTTTCATATTTGGCTTGTAGGTACCTGTATGGACCTCTACCTTTTGATGAGGTTTGAGGTCACTGGTGTCAAGGTCAAGGTCACAGAGGCTAGTAATACACTTCCTTCCGTCACACTTTTGCTACCGTTTCTCATAGCGCCTTTAATACTTTAGCAATCGCTTTTATATTTGGCATGTAGGTACCTTGCATGGACCTCTACATTTTGATGAGGTTTTTGGTCACTGGGGTCAAGGTCACCGAGGCTAATACTACATTTTTCAGTCACACTTTTGTTACAGTTTCTAATAGCGCCTTCAGTATTTTACTGATCTCTTACATATATGGCATGTACGTACCTTGCATAAACCTCTACCTTTTGAAGAGATTTTAGGTCATTTGGGTCAAGGTCACCGAGGCTGATAATAGATTTGTTTAGGTGGTTATTAACACATAGATTGACAAAGCGCATCATCCGGGAGCATCCATCAGTTTCACTGATATTCTTGTTAGTTGCGTGTTGTCATCAATACAAAAATATAAATATTGCAGCCTCTTGTATTGTGGATCCACTGTGCCTATAGGGACACTTAATCTCTCATGTTCTGCAACATCTGCAGCTTATAACTATTACCTGATGGACCAAAGAAGGCACGTGTCTGATACACCATGAAACCTGACTGCACATACTCAAAGTTGAGATGCATGATGAAACCTGACTGCACATACTCAAAGTTGAGATGCATGATGAAACCTGACTGCACATCCTTAAAGTTGAGCTGCATGTTCAAGTCCCCACTTGATGCTGTCCTTGTTGCTTATGTTGTATGACCTATACCCTATGACCTGCATGGCCAGGTTGTCTCTGCATATTGTGTCCCTCAAAGTAAAGACTTTATCGGCTTTTGAGGCTGTTATGTGACCTTTCCAATGATTATACCATGGTGGTGAAATGTTTTGGGTCTTAGTCTTGTTGTACAGAGCAACTACCTGATCTTCTGTTACCTTAGTATTAGCAATCAGTTTGTCCACTGTGCTAAAACTTCAGTGTGTGATATTCCTATACTATTTTCCCTGTACAGGTTCATGGCTATGAATGGCAAGGAATCTTCTTTAACCTGTTGAGGTTTCCTTTGCCCTGGGAACATACTGGAAAAAAAATCTGAATGACGCACCGGAGAAAGCCTGAAATAATGCCTTCAGAGTCTATTCACTTTGAATAGCGTCTTTGCCGGATGGTGTGACAGATTCAACTTTCTTCTTTCTTTTACCAAACAAATGCTGCATGGTGGTAACCAGAGCTGGATCAACCTGAACAATTTAAACATATGTAAACCAAAAGCCTTTAAAGAAAAATTGACTGTTACATGTATATTTATTTTTTTATGCTCCCCAAAAAAATTTGGGGGTAGCATATAGTCGCTGCTTCGTTTGTCCGTGCTTGTGTCCGTGTTTCCGTCCGTCCGTGCACATTTTTTGTCCGGGCTATTTCTCAGCAATTAATGACCGGAATTCAATGAAACGTTATGGGAAGTTTCACTACCAAGAGGAGATGTGCATATTATCAGCCGGTTCTGGTCGGATGATTTTTCACAGAGTTATGGCCCTTTGTAATTTTTCATTAACTGTACGTATAGTGTAATTCTTGTCCGGGCTATTTCTCATTAACCTATAACCAGATTTTCTATGAAACTTTATGGAAAGCTTCACTACCAAGAGGAGATGTGCAGATTATCAGTGGGTTCTGGTCGGATGATTTTTCACAGAGTTAGGGCCTTTTGAAATGTACTATAAATTTTTTTTTGTCCCCCCAACTACTGTGCCCTCAAGACGTTTCCTTTTATCTGAATATATAGTGCAATATTGTGACAAAAAACAACCTTTGGGGAGCATCACCCGTCTCCGACGGTTTATTGTTTCTTTTATTTAGTCTCAAACTAAATTTGTCAGACATAAACTTGCAATATAATATATTGCAAGATCATCATGAACTAAATGATGAGTCTTGTTTTTCTAGACCCATGGTACATGAGAGTTCCCTTAAGAGGCTCAAAACACTTACACATGATATTTATTACTGTTGTTTAGTACTCTTCTTAGTATTTAATCATCGTTTAGCAATACACAGTCATATTTCAAGAACAATATCGCATACAGCATAATTTACTCAAATTTTAAACATTATGCTGAAAAACATGGACCCTGAATTCATTGTTAAAATAGAGTTCATTGGTCATTTTCCGTGAATTGATTGTTAATTCATCATAATAATTATCATATATTTTATACCAGTTCTTTTTCTTGGTAATGTAGTTTTGCTGTACTGTTTTTACCTCTTCCTGTCTTCTGGATGTACTGGGACAGGTTATGAGGTGGTCGTGTATGTATTATCCTCTTCACACTTGGGGGATCAGACCCTATGCCAGCAACAGATGATGTACATGTAAGAACAAGCCTTATTCTTGGATTTTTAATGTGTATTCCTTCAACAGTATAAACAACATTATCTCGTCTTGAAAACAACAATGCATAGCAAGATGTTGTTAATCCTCATATTCAAACAAATGCTTCAGATATGCTGCTGCCTGGCTTATGAAGTACAAAGGCATGAACAGGAGTGTAACTTGATAATCGTAGGGGTCTTGTCTTAGGTCATCACATTCTTCTTTGAAAATTGCCTCATACATTTTATTAGTGTCACCAGATTTCAAACGTCTATTTGATTTGATAATATATGAAGTTAAACATGTCACTTAATGTTAACTTCTATGTGTATTTCTAATCAATTCTATAATTTTCGTGCTCAGTTAAAACTGATGCTAATGTATATGGTATATGAATATGGCCTAAGAAAATTGGGATGCTGAAATTGATAACTCTACCCGTTAAAACGAAAGTACAAAATTGCTTCTATCGGAAGCTAGAATAAAAGGAAGATGAATAAAAGAAATATGCAAATAATTGGCACTGCTTAGCCCGTTAAATCAAAAATAAAACATTACTGGGAGAGAACCCAAAAACAAGACCAAGTATTTGGGTGCGACACAAGATGGCAAGCATCTAAAACAAGAAACATAACGTAATAATTTTACGTGAATGGCTAATAAATAAAATTCATAGTTTTTACTTTAATTTAAACAATGATAAAACTACGCCCAATCCTACCTTATACCAATTAAGGCGGTACAACCTCTGGAAATTTGCCACCGTGGCGGTCAACACATCGTTTGCACTTTCTCCTCTGTCTATTCCCACATTCCTGGCTGCTAGTCTAACCACAGTTGGGGATGAAATGGGACCAATTGTGGGTCCAGTGAAATATGGAGCGTCTGTCTCTACTAGCAAACGCTCTGTGGATATAGTACGGAGAGCAATAAGATACCCCGCGGACAAATCCCCCGTTTTGTGGGTGTATACAATATAGCTGTTTGGGAATGCATCGGTAAATCGCCCTAAAAACCTCCCATGCCCCCCCCCCCCCCCCCCGGAAACAGTGGAGACAAACCCTCTGATCCAGTTTTACCACCCCATGTTATATTGACAGGAGGCACATATATACTTCCCTTCAATCCATATCTTGGGTTGACCTGCTACAGTGGAGTACTAGGACATGGCGTTTATCCAGGAACCCTAAAACCCGTTGCAATAGGACTGTCTGCCCCAACCACTCTGAATAGTGCACGGAGTGGTCCAGTCCCACTTCTCCAAATCCCACTACTTGCGGTTTACCCAGTAGCCTGGTGAAATCCTTTATTTCGGAATCTGTATTTTGCAGTTCCCTTAGTGTGTAGTCCAATGGTAGGGAAACACTGGAGGTCAGATAAAGTTTGCATTAAAGAATCATCAGGATATGAATGAGGATTACAGAAATAGGTGACCAGAGCACCTAGATTAACCTCAACTTATACCATAGAAGAGATGCTCTTGAGATGGCTCAAGATGTTGCCATCCAGAGTCAACCCCACTTTGTCGCAGCACCTGTCCAAATGGCAATGGCTATCAGTAGCCACAGGCCATCTGGACTCCTGTTCCTCAGGGGTTAGGAGGTAGGTATCTATGAAGAAATCAGTTTCACTGGTTGTGAGAAGTGCCCACAGTCGGCCCAACACACTCCAGTGTAAGAAATTGTGGAAAGACCCTGCCTCCGAAGAGGTCAGATACATGTATTTTATTTCATAATTAAATAAAAAATATTGTGTATGTGCCTGGCTGGTGTCAAAGGTGTGGGTAAAATCTTAATTAAAATTGCTTTTTTTCAATGGTATATTTTCGCTCTTGGCCACGGCTGCTTGCAGCAGATGTTTCATACAGACCAAATGTTGAATTCCACACCAATAAGTTACACCTGACTGAACTCGTGATGACAAGTTGGTGTATAACGCTGAAAACAAACAGCGTAATTTGGCAGATTGGTTCAGAACTGGAACTGCTCGTCATTGTCTTTAATGTTATCAAGTCTCAACAGCTTAGATTTCAGAAATCTTTTTTGTTCTTCCAAATCAGTCAATTTAGAGACTATACAAAGTGTTAGGTTACCATCTTTAGAACTGCTTGACTTGATATAGTCATGATTGTAGCGGAATTTGCTTTCCGTTTGTAACTACACTGAATTAACGCAAAGAGCAACTTTTAATCCTTTAAGACCACTTTTATTACCCTATAACAATATGTACTCTTTTCAAACTTTTAAACAGCACTTTTACAATAACTTTCACTTGAACATTTGTACATCCCTTACAAAAATTCCAACCCTAGCTCAGGATAACATTGAAAAATAGTAAAAAGAATGGCGCGAAAATACTGAAGAAATACATGATAAGCAAGGTAACCCTGATTACGCTGAAAAATCAGCATATTTCCCGCCAAAAGTATAATTTGGAGCAAAAAGGAGTATAAGAATAAAAAATATATATTTTATGATTTACGCAATCAAATTTTTTGAATGATAAGCAAGTGAATCACGAAATACATTACATTGTATTAATATGTCAAAGTTACATAAACAAAATTCATATCCCGTGGTTATTTAATTTAGCGCCAAAAACCCTATCTGAGATTTGTATAAAAAACAGTCAATACAAATCGCAAAGTTTGCGACAATCCCCACAAAGAAGTATCAGTAAGCACACTTTGTATACAAACCCCCCCCCCCCCACAAAAAACAACAAAACACATTTAAATAATTAACAAAGGAACAATGCAATTCATCTTCTATACATTCTTATACAACTATTTATTTTGAATTGTCATATGAAAAACAAATGATAAACTACGATATCCATTTTCCGATGGCACTATAATGTTTATAATTTGGTTACATAACTGTCATTATTTAATCCATTTGTAAGTCCATTTTCACAATATCGGTCAACATAATCACTATAAACCGTTGTGTCATTTTTCAGCGTTAAGTGGCGTCCTTAGTTACAATTATCCCCATGGTAATAATAGGTTCTTTCGAAACAGAAATAGACACGCTCGGTTACAACTCTCACAGTTAGATCAGTACGACTAACCGCATTCATCATATCCTCATCATCACTTTTAATCACTACAATATCACTATCCGTATGCTGCTCATCACTTTTAATCGGCATCTTGTCCTCACCATCATCACGACCTTGTTCTTCATCAGTAGCAGCACCAGCTTGTTCATATTATATACAACTTCTGCATAAAAGTTGAAGTCAATTTTAGAGATGATGCTAAAATATTATATAAAAAAATGAAAAAGAGAAGGACGGTAGAAAATATCTTAAGGAGTTTCAGTAGGGAAAAACATTGTTTCTTTCAATTTTATTTTCATTGTGAGAGCTTTTTTGAAATTTTCAATATTTAAAGATTCGTGTCTATTATTAACACTGAATATATATGATTTCATAAGAATGAGTATTTAGTTTAATACCATATTATTTGCACCACCTTGGTTTGTCCCAAAATCTATGCCAAACACGTTAAGGTCAATGTATATATCTTTACTTGCTAAATAGTATTCAAGATCTCTCCATATTGGTTGTACAATATTACTTTCATACAAAACATGTATTAAACTTTCTTTATAACTAGCACAGAATGAGCAAAGATTTTAGTGTGTTAATTTACATTTATACAGATATGCATTAGTAGGTAATGTACGTTGGAGAATTTTGTATTGAAAGTTGCGAAAGTTATTGTCAATTGTGGCTTTAAATGGTATTTCGTATGTGTTCGTCCAATCAATATTATAATTATATTAAGTAATGATACTTTCCCATGTTTGCTGCTATTTAGTTTTATTTTCATCAAAGGTTTTTGTAGGTTATATAAATATTTGCATGCTCTCTTTGTACTAAGCACCTTTATAAGTAATGTGTCATGGTTGTAGTTAAAAAATCTTCACTTAGTTTTTGTTTGTAGCTTTTTGGAATACTTCTGATGAGTGTGTAATATTTGAGGTAATCATTTGTAGGAATATCGTACAAATATGTAAATGTGGCAAAGTTATAAAAGGTTTTCGACCGAAAGTCAAATATGTGTTCTATGAATGTAATGCCTCTGTTATACCAATAACTCTAGAAAAACGTATGTTGATTTTTCTGTTATATTGTTGAATTATTCCATAATGTTGTTTTATTGATGTGTCCTGCTTTATCATGTGATTTAACTTTGTTCCATGATAAGAGAATATCTCAAAGAAATTTGTTTTTAAAATTGGTGATAATATGTTTTTCCTTCTAAAGTACACTCAAACACCAGATCGCCACCATATTTATTGAATTATTTCTGGTAAAATATTTTCCATTGGCCTTTATTATTTGTGTCTGTCAATCTTTTGACCCAACTAGCCTTATTGGAATGTATAAAAGCATGTATATCTGTTAAATTGAGTCCACCCTGTTCAGTAGGTTTAAGTAATGTTGTTCTTTTAATTTTTTCAGGTTTGCCATTCCACATAAATTGGAAATATTTTTTTAATAATTGTTTGTATTGTATCATTTTTGGGGTGAGATGCATGGTCAGATAGTACATTATTTTCGGCAGCGCAAATGTTTTGACAACAGTGACTTTTCCCATTAATGTTAATTTTCTATATTCCCATTGTTTTAAGCATTTTGTAAATTCTTGTAATTTTGGTTGAATGTTTTGCCATCGAGATTTTCGTCATTTGTGAAATAGAAAGCAAGCGTTTTAGCTCAATCGGAGGTCCAAATAAAGTTTGTGTACTCCTTAAATTTAATTTGTGAATGTTTTAGTGAACCAACACGCATTATTGTTGAATTTTGAGTATTTAGTTTTAAGCCGGATATTTCATTCTTGTATGCGTTTATTAAAGCAGTGAATGAGTAAATTGTTCCATCAGTGAAGTATGTTGTGTCATCTGCAAAAAGGGTTTGTTTGATGTCACGGTCGTTTACTTTTATTCCTTTAATATTTTCATTTTTTCGATATAATTTGACAGTATTTCGAGGCTGAGAATAAAAAGGGTGGTTGACAAGGGGCAACTTTGTTTTACACCACGTTGTCTGGCTATTGGCTCAGAAAAGTGACCTTTATTGATTATAATAGTATTTATGTCGTTGTAGAAAAACTTTATCCATTGTGTCAGCCCAGGCCCAAAGTTATATTTTACAAGACATTGAACCATAAAGTCGTGGTCTAAACTGTTAAGGGCTTTTTTATAGTCTGCAAAAAGAAGCAAGCCTGGTTTGTTTTTTAGCTCACCTGTCACGAAGTGACATGGTGAGCTTATGTGACCGTGTGATGTCCAGCGTCCGTATGTGTGTGCGTGCGTCCTTCCGTCCGTCAACAATTTGTTTGTGTAGACAGTAGAGGTCACAGTTTTCATCCAATCTTTATGAAATTTGGTCAGAATGTTTATCTTGATAAAATCTGGGTTGAGATTGTATTTGGATCATCTGGGCTCAAAAACTAGGTCTCTAGGTCAAAAACTAGGTCACATAATAGGTCAAATGATAGAAAAACCTTGTGTAGACAATAGAGGTCGCAGTTTTCATCCAATCTTAATGAAATTTGGTCAGAATGTTTATCTTGATAAAATCTGGGTTGGGATTGTATATGGGTCATCTGGGGTAAAAAACTAGGTCACTAGGTCAAAAACTAGGTCAAATAATAGAAAAACCTTGTGTAGACAGTAGAGGTCACAGTTTACATCCAATCTTTATGAAATTTGGTAAGAATATTTATCTTGAAGAAATCTGGGATTGGATTGTATTGTGGTCATCTGGGGTCAAAAATCAGGTCACTAGGTCAACAACTAGGTCGAATAATAGAGAAATCTTGTGTAGGCAGTAGTGGTCACAGTTTTCATCCAATCTTTATGAAATTTGGTCAGTATGTTTATCTTGATAAAATCTGGTTTGGGATTGTTTTTGGGTCATCTGGGGTCAAAAACAAGGTCACTAGGTCAAAAACTAGTTCAAATAATACAAACACCTTGTGTAGACAATAGAGGTCGCAGTTTTCATCCAATCTTTATGAAATTTGGTCAGAATGTTTATCTTGATAAAACTGGGTTGGGATTGTATTTGGGTCATCTGAACTCAAAAACTAGGTCACTAGGTCAAATAATAGAAAAACCGTCAACAATATGTTTGTGTAGACAGTTGAGGTAATAATTTTCATTCAATCTTTATGAAATTTGGTCAGAATGTTTATCTTGATGAAATCTGGGTTGGGATTGTATTTGGGTCATCTGGGTTTAAAAACTACATCACTAGGTCAAAAACTAGGTCACTAGGTCAAATAATAGAAAAACCTTGCATAGACAATAGAGGTCACAGTTTTCATCCAATCTTTATGAAATTTAGTGAGAATGTTTGACTTGATGAAATCTGGGTTGGGATTGTATTTGGGTTATCTAGGGTCAAAAACTAGGTCACTATGTCAAATAATAGAAAAACATTGTGTAGACAATAGAGGTCACAGTTTTCATCCAATCTTTATAAAATTTGATCAGACTGTTTATCTTGATGAAATCTGGGTTGGGATTGTATTTATGTCACCTGGGGTCAAAAACTAGTTCACTAGGTCAAATAATAGAAAAACCATGTGTAAACCATAAAGGTCACAGTTTTCATCTTATCTTTCTGAAATTTAGCCAGAATGTTTATCTTGATGAAATCTGGGTTGGGATTGTATTTGGTTAGTCAGGTGAGCGATTCAGGGCCATTATGGCCCTCTTGTATTATTTAAGTAGTGGATTGTTTCAAAATGGTCCTTATGTTTTCACCTATATAACGACCTTTTATGAATCCAGTTTGTATTGGCACTATTATTGACAATATAACTTTTGAGATTCTGTTAACTATTGCTTTTGTTGCAATTTTATAATCAGTATTTAATAAGCTTAAAGGTCTCCAATTGTGTATTGACTCTAAATCTTTACCTGTCTTTGGAATGAGTGTGAGGATGCTTTGTTTTCGAAGTTGGGTTAAGTTTCCAGTTACATATGAGTGGTTAATAGAATTCCGATAATATATGCTTGTTTTTCATCAGTTCATCACAAACTATTTCTTCATCAGTTTCTTTACGAACTATTTCTCCATCAGTTTCATCACGATTGTTCTGTTCTTCTAATAGTTCAAAAATGCTTTCATCTTCACTAACATCTTGAAGAGCAGCAGCCTGTATCTTGTTTCCCCTTGTAGAACTCAACTCCATTTCTCTCTTTTCTGCTCGGTGTTTATTACATATGTGCGTTCACAGATAACTCCTTATAAAGCGCCCCTGACAGTCATCAAATACACAATACAAGTATTCAGTTTGCATGTGCTTCTCAACATAATGACGGTTAAATACCTCTTATGTTCTAGAACTTCTGTCGCACGTATCACATTTATAATTACCCATTATTGTACGTGTTTTTACCTCAAACTACGGCTGTAAACTGAATACATGTATATGATACCGTAAATACACACTTAATCCGAGCTTCACACTTTGCACGTATAATTCATGTGTATCGTTTCGGAGAATACTATTGATTGTTTGCTCCGCTGAAAATTTAAGCGGAAAATTTATCTATTATGCTGTATTGCTCTGTTGAAAGTTTAAATGGCTCCATTGAAATAAATGTTTATTGCATACTTGCATTAACTGTTTCATTCTTTGTTTATTATGCCCCCCTTCGACGAAGAGGGGGTATATTGCTGTGCACATGTCGGTCGGTCGGTCGGTCTGTCGGTCTGTCGGTCGGTTGGTCCGTCCACCAGGTGGTTTCCGGATGATAACTCAAGAATGCTTGGGCCTAGGATCATGAAACTTCATAGGTACATAAATCATGACTCGCAGATGACCCCTATTGATTTTGAGGTCACTAGGTCAAAGGTCAAGGTCACGGTGACCCGAAAAAGTAATATGTTTTTTGGATAATAACTTAAGAACGCATACGCGGCCAACAGGTCGAACTCTGAACAATATAACTGAAGCAACTGGTCTGTAATCCTAAATCTATAATTAACAGTCCAATGAAACATCATCATTTGAGTAAAATAAAGTGGATCAGTAAAAATATAATCAGAATATGAGATTTTTTTGTATTTTTGTATATTAAATATTGTGTTAATGTTTAATTTTGTTGATTAATATAAATATAAGCAGGACAGGGGAGGTAATACACTATTATATCTTTCTTATATACAGGGGAAATAAATGCAATAAGTTTAAATTTCATGTTTAATAAATAGAGGATATTTGTTCATGTCAGTGTGAGATCATTTGTTTTTTTTTTTCATTGTCCCTTGACATATTGCTTTTATATTTTGCATTCTTGTTTACCAACATCACCCAAACCTATATTTACCCCACCCCCAACCTCACCTCCCCATTTTTTTTAAACATCATCTAATAACGTACCCCACCCCACATTAACACCCCCCTCTCACCCCCCCCCTTTCACCCCACCCGCCTACCCCCCGACCCCCCAAAAAACATTTTTTTAAACATCTAATAAATTACCACACCCCACATTATACCCCCCTCTCACTCCCCCCTCCCCCTACCCACCCAATTTTTATTATTTTTTTTAAACATCTAATAAATTACCACACCCCACATTATACCCCCTCTCACTCCCCCTACCCCCACGACCCCCCCACCCACCCCCATTTTTTTTTAAACATCTAATAATTACCACACCCCACATTATACCCCCCTTTCACCCCCCCCCCCACCCCCCCCCCCCCCCCCAATTTTTTTTAAACAGCGAATAAAGGACCACACTCAACATTACACCCCCCGCGCAGCCCCCCACCCCCGACCCCCCACCCCCCCAATTTTTTTAAAACATCTAATAAATTACCAAAACCCCACATTATACCCCCCTCTCACCCCCACCCCCCTACACCCCCATCCCCCCCCCAAAAAAAACAACTTTTTTTCAAACATCTAATAAATTACCACACCCACATTATACCCCCCTCTCACCCCCACCTCCCTACCCCCCACCAATTACCACACCCCACATTATACCCCTCTCATCCCCCTACACCCCCACCTTCCTCCATTTTTTTTAAAACATCTAATAAATTACCACACCCCACATTATAACCCCCCCTCTCACTCCCCCCTACCCCCCCCCCCCCCCATTTTTTTAAACATCTAATAAATTACCACACCCCACATTATACCCCCTCTCTACCCCCTACCCCCATACATTTTTTATTTTTGTCTTTTTTTATTTTTGAAAGATCGTCTAGTAAATTATTGCATATGAACATTTTTCCCATGATGGCTTACGTTATACTGTCAAGCACTCGAATAGTCGAGCGCGCTGTCCTCTGACAGCTCTTGTTAGGTCTCAAGGTCAAAGGTCAAGGTCACAGTGACTCGAAAAAGTAAAATGGTTTCCGGATGATACCTCAAGAATGCTTACGCCTAGAATCATGAAACTTCATAGATACATTGATCATGACTGGCAGATGACCCCTATTGATTTTCAGGTCACTAGGTCAAAGGTCAAGGTCACAGTGACTCGAAAGAATACAATGGTTTCCGGATGATATGTTAAATTAGGTCAAAGGTCAAGGTCACAGTGACAAAAAACGTATTCACACAATGGCTGCAACTACAATTGACAGCCCATATGGGAGGCATGCATGTTTTACAAACAGCCGTTGTTTAGAAACTAATTATGCCCCCCTTTGCACATGTCGGTCTGTCGGTCGATCGGTCCGTCCACCAGGTGGTTTCCGGATGATAACTCAAGAACGCTTAGGCCTAGGATCATGAAACTTCATAGGTAGATAGATCATGACTCGCAGATGACCCCTATTGATTTTGAGGTCACTAGGTCAAAGGTCAAGGTCATGGTGACCCGAAATAGTAAAATGATGTCCGGATGATACCTCAAGAACGCATTTGCCTAGGATCATGAAACTTCATAAGTAGATTGATCATGACTTGCAGATAACCCTATTGATTTTGAGGTCACTAGGTCAAAGGCCAAGGTCACGATGACCCGAAATAGTAAAATGGTTTCCGGATGATAACTCAAGAACGCATACGCCTAGGATCATGAAACTTCATATGTAGATAGATCATGGCTTGCAGATGACCCCTATTGATTTTGAGGTCACTAGGTCAAAGGTCAAGGTCACAGTAATCCGAAATAGTAAAATGGTTTCCGGATGATAACTCAAGAAAACATATGCCTAGGATCATGAAACTTCATGGGTAGATTGATCATGACTCGCAGATGACCCCTATTGATTTTGAGGTCACTAGGTCAAAGGTCAAGGTCACGGTGACCCGAAATAGTTAAATGGTTTCCGGATGATAACTCAAGAAGGCTTACGCCTAGGATCATGAAACTTTATAGGTACATTGATCATGACTCGCAGATGACCCATATTGATTTTCAGGTCACTAGGTCAAAGGTCAAGGTCACGGTGACCCGAAACAGTAAAATTGTTTCCAGATGATAACTCAAGAACGCTTTTGCCTAGGATCATGACACTTCATAGGTACATTGATCATGACTTGCAGATGACCCCTATTGATTTTCAGGTCACTAGGTCAAAGGTCAAGGTCACAGTGACAAAAAACGTATTCACACAATGGCTGCCACTACAACGGACAGCCCATATGGGGGGGGGGCATGCATGTTTTACAAACAGCCCTTGTGACAATACGGTCAATCTCAACTATGCATGGCCCCATAACCAACCGTAGGGCGCTCTGCCACCCACCTAAACATGCATTTTACTATAATTTCTTCATTTCTACACCGATTTACTTCAAATTGATACTGAACCTCAGATCTTATGACAATACGGTCAATCTCAACTTAGCATGGCCCCATTACCAACCCTGGGGTGCCCCGCCCACATAGGCCACACCCACCCAAAATTGCCTTTTACTATAATTTCTTCATTTCTACACCGATTCACTTCATATTGATACTGAACTTCTCTTATGACAATACGGTCAATCTCAACTATGCATGGCCCCATTACCAACCCTGGGGCAACCCGCCCACATAGGCTACACCCACCAAAATTACCTTTTACTATAACTTCTTCAGTTTTACACCGATTCACTTCAAATTGATACTGAACTTCTCTTATGACAATATGGTCAATCTCAACTATGCATGGCCCCATTACCAACCCTGGGGCGCCCCTGGGTCAAACATGTGGCATGGGGATACGACATGTGCAAAGCAATATACCCCCTGAAGGGCGGGGGGCATAATAATCAGACAATAATGTCTAGAACATACTTCCTTGATGTAATCATTTCAATGCACCTGTAATTGTTAAAACTATATACAAGTTTACACACATATTTAAAATCAATATAAAACACATCAATTATGTCAGTTTTTTTTACATAAATATTGCCGCAACTAACTTATTGGTCATTTCAACATCCATATTTTCCAAAACCATTGAATTAAGTAAAACATTTAAAGTCTAAATTTTAATTTTGGGTATACCTATATCTTTCTGGGGCTCTTCTTCTTCTTATGCCCCTCCGAAGATGATCGGTCTTGGGGGAGATGAATGTTGCCATCTCATTGTTTTCGTCTTCATCTGGGTCGTTCTCTTCAATTTTGCGGATAAGGGAGAACTTCGTCATTTGCTGCAAAGAAACCTTGAGTTAACTTGACAATAATGTCTAGATAATACTTCCTTGATGTAATCATTTCAATGCACCTGTAATTGTTAAAACTATATACAAGTTTACACACATATTTAAAATCAATATAAACACATCAAATTATGTCAGTTTTTTTTTACATAAATATTGCCGCAACTAACTTATTGGCCATTTCAACATCCATATTCTCCAAAACCATTGAATTAAGTAAAACATTTGAAGTCTAAATTTTATGTTTTTTGCATACCTATATCTTTGTGGTGGATTTCTTTTTCGGATTCCCCTTCTTAGGTGGTTATTTCTGAAAAATTGGTCATTTTCTGCAAAGAAACCTTGAGTTAACTTGACTGTTAAGGTTACGCATGCGCAATTAATTTCAACGACCTTAATTGTGGCATGGTTGTATCTACTTCACATTTCTATATAGTGTCAGGGCTTTTTAACACCATTTTGGGAATACAACCTTTACCAGTGAAATTTGAATTTTTAGAGTCAATTTTTTTAATTTGGAAAAAAAGTATTACATGTTTTGCTTGATTGATAATTTTGACTGATTATTGATCAGATAATACTAAACATAAAGATATCAGTTAAATGGCTATTTAAACTTCAAACTCTTTATTTCTATTTTTAATAACTTTAGTTCCACACATCTGATAGTTAAACCATACTAAAAACAGAATTTTAGGTCTTGATTTGGGTGAAAAAAACTTATGCCATTGTGAATATTACCAAATAATGGCTATGAAATAAGCTATAAAACCGCAATGTTTCATTCAATATCGCCGCCTGCTTTCTCGGTCAGGACATCAAGAATTCGTTGCACCTTAACCTGCTTTGGTGTGGTCGGTGAGGTTGGCAGAACAGCATGCATGGATTTCCTCGGCGTCGTCGGTGAGTTTGGCAGAATATGAGTTTTCGTCGGCGAAGAATTCTGTTCAGCGGCAGGCGTTACATCGGCTGATGTACTCGCCACCGCCCGAGGAACGCGATGGGCAACCGGTGCGTCAACTGTTGCTGACACGCGGTTGCCGTTGCCTCTCTCCTCAGCCTTAATCGCCACGATCTCCTCTATCACTGCCAGAGCGGCAACATCAGATTGCTTAAATCCGACCTTGTAGTGGCTGGCTGCTACCCGCTCCGAGTGACACAGGTGGTTTGAGACTAACCTCTGTTGCTCCGCAGACCTGTCTTGTGAATATACTCAATCGCGATCCGAGCCATTGATGCCGTGATCTTGGGCACGTTGAACTGTTTCTGCAACTTTTCAATCCTGTCGCTGATTTTTTTTGTAGTGATTACCGTCGTACTGCGTGAAGAAGTATTGGTGTGTCACTTGCTTCTGACTGGGGATGATAGTGCGCACATACCTGTAATATAAATCAAAAGCAGTAATCCAGTACGGAGATAGGGCGATGCGGCAGTCGTGCGTGTCGGCAGTCTTTTGATTGACTACAAATATAATAATGTAATCGCCATTAACATGAGAAACACGTTCGCCTTGAAAAGCAGCATTAAATTCCCTGACTTGCATATTCTAGGCTACGCCGGCACGCTGACCTTGGGCCCAACAAATATAAGCCGTCATATGTCTGTTCAGGAAAACAACATCTGTCTTGTTGAGAATATTACCGGCGTTCTCCTTCGCACGTTTGATGTTTTCCATGATCGTGTCGAATTTCTCTTTTTACACGGTGATAACTTGCATCACGGCGGGGAGCGTAGGTGGCAGCTTCTTGTTATTCTTCTCGATTTTGTGTTGTTTATTAACACGTGAATCAAGACCCGATAACACGACGGCAATATGCTTGAGGAGAACTTCAAGCCTACTATACTCACGTGTATTTTTAACTCTCAGCTCTAAATCCATATCCATTCTCAGATATTCCAAGAAATGCTTATAGTTCTTAGTATAATTACATTTAGTTTTGATACTATACCCAATGCCCTTGTCAAAAAAGTCAAGGACCTCACCGTAAGCCTCTATCGCCAGGGCCTCTGTGTGAAACGGAACCTCCTGCACTTGGGTGCCCTGGCCATGTGCCGACATCATTATCCGGTACACTACCCTCGTCACGTTGGCCAGGGTATTGTCAATCGTGGGGTCACCCTTGTCTGCCCGTTTTAGGGTCTTGCGGTAGTTCTGGAATGATAGGAAAAATGCGTGATATCTAAATGATGTACAAAGGTGTACAAGCGAAAACACGAGCATTTCATACCGTGTTTTACACTGACGACGGAGGTCTAATTACGCGAAATATCGATGGATCTGCAAACTGCACTGGAACATCCAAGAAGCCAGATTCTTTAACCACCTTCCGCAGGTCTTTGGTAAACAGCCTACCGTTCGCGTTCTGTTCGCGGTCGGCTTCAGGGACGGTAGAAGGCTGGCAGAGCCTGGCGCCTGTGCGAGCGACGTCGGACACAGTCGCGTTGTCTCTGCTGACGGCAGGCGAAATTACGTAGTCGCTTTCGCCGGCGGCTGCAATGTCCGACTCGGAATCATCATCACTGGAGACAATCACCCGCCGCTTTCCTTTAGATGTGGAACACGACATAACGTAATCGTCGCGTTCGCCTTCAGAGGACGACACCGTGCGCTTCTTGCCGTGTTGCAAGACCTCCTCATCGTCGCTGTCCTGGGCGCGACTGACTGTGACCGACACTGTCCGAGGTGTTGCCAAACTGAGAATCGCCTGTTTCGCTTGCACTTTCGGCGGAGACACTTTGAACAGCAACGTGGAAATGGGTAGTCGACGCTTGTCCACAACCGGCACTTCTTCTAGTTGAAAACGCGGAAAGCGACGTTTCACCGAGCGGTTTGCAGGCTCTTTCGGCGACGTCCATATGCCAGCTCCTGCGGGAATGATGTCGTGACCCCATTCCTCAAGGATAGCGTACACCTAATTTAAACATTTCCAAATTTATCACATGTACAGTTGACACAGATACATCATATACAAAGAAGTACATCTAGTGAGCAAAATCGTGTAGGACATAAGTAACAACATTCGCTCTCCCTGTATTGATACCAAATAACATTTACATTACAGTACAAACAGCGGTATATCACAGATTATCTATTTCGTAAATTGTACAACAAAACGTAAACATGTAAAGCAGAAACGATGATATATTTAAACTTTAAACTCCACATACCTCGGATGCGGTGTACATCCTGTCTGCTGGCAGACATCCTTCCGGGACCGCTTTGTTGGCGGCGAATACAACATAGTTGTCTTTCACATCGTTGTAATTGTCAAGCAAATCCGTCCCGGCTGGGCTGCAAATCTTCTGGTGTCGCGGAAGCCTGGGTCCAGTGTATTCCAAGCACCAGTTGCAACGATAATGGTTGCGATGTGGTTCTTCCTTTTTTTCCATCTTCGGTAGTTTTACCTGAGCCTGAGCCACCCCCCTTATACTAAAACTACTACTACAAGTAACACTATAATAATATTATTATTTTATAAATTATTACTATTACTAAAAATAATATGTTTTTAATAATAATATCACTACTTATAATAATACTTATCTAAATACAACTTAATAATACGCTTACCACTTATAATGGTAATAATTTAATTACTATTTATAATACGACCAATAATACTGCAACCACTGTTTAAACTAATATTATTAGAAATAATGATAACACCTATAATATTACTACTAATAATACTAAAACCACTGCGTGTACTAATAATATATTATACAATATATTATTACTATTAATACTATGTCTACTATTGAAAAAACACTATAGCAATTAATATAAATTGTATTGTGATAATTTAGTCTTGTTATCCTGTTTTCTATAATTATGCCCCCCCCCCTTCGAAGAAGAGGGGGTATATTGCTTTGCTCATGTCGGTCTCTCTGTCGGTCTATCTGTCTGTCAGTCCGTCCACCAGGTGGTTGTCAGATGATAACTCAAGTACGCTTGGGCCTAGGATCATGAAACTTCATAGGTACATTGATCATGACTCGCAGATGACCCCTATTGATTTTGAGGTCACTAGGTCAAAGGTCAAGGTCACGGTGACCCGAAATGGTTAAATTGTTTTGGGATGATAACTCAAGAATGCATACACGGCCAACAGGGCGAACTCTGAACAATATAACTGAAGCAACTGGTCTTTAATCCTAAATCTATAATTATCAGTCCAATGAAACATCATCCTTTGAGTAAAATAAAGTGGAGCGGTAAAAATATTATCAGAATATGAGATTTTTTTTATATTTTGTATATTAAATATTGTGTTTATGTTAAATTTTGTTGATTTATAGAAATATAAGCAGGACAGGGGAGGTAATACACTATTATATCTTTCTTATATACAGGGGAAACAAATGCAATAAGTTTAAATTTCATGTTTAATGAATAGAGGATATTTATCATGTCAGTGTGAGATCATTTGTTATTTTTTATGATCACATTTTTTTAAACATCTTATAAATTACCACACCCCACATTATACCCCCCTCTCACACCCCACCCCCTACCCCCCACCCCCACCCCCACCCCCCAAAAGAAATATTTTTTTTAAACATCTAATAAATTACCACACCCCACATTATACCCCTCTCTCACTCCCCCCCTACCCCCCGACTCCCCCTACCCCCCCACCCCCCACACTCCCCCCTAAAAAAAATGTTTTTTTTAAACATCTAATAAATTACCACACCCCACATTATTACCCCCCTCTCACCCCGAAACCCCCCACCCCCCCACCCCCTATCCCCCCCCCACCATTTTTTTTGTTAAACATCTTATAAATTACCACAACCCACATTATACCCCCCTCTCACCCCACCCCCCTACCCCCCACCCCCCCTACCCCCCACCCCCTACCCCCCCATTTTTTACATCTTATAAATTACCACAACCCCACATTATTACCCCCTCTCACCCCCACTCCCCAGCCCCCCTACCCCCCCAATTTTTTTTAACATCTTATAAATTACCACACCCCACATTATACCCCCCCCCTCTCACCCCCCACCCCCCTACCCCCCCCACCCCCCCCATAATTTTTTTTAAACATTTATAAATTACCACACCCCACATTATACCCCCCTCTCACCCCCCCTACCCCCCCCCGGGCCCCCCACCCCCAAATTTTTTTTTAAAACATCTTATAAATTACCACACCCCACATTATACACCCCCTCTCACCCCCCACCCCCACTACCCCCCCCCACCCCACCCCCCCATTTTCTTTTAAAACATCTTATAAATTACCACACCCCACATTATTACCCCCTCTCATCCCCGACCCCCCCCTACCCCCACCCCCATTTTTTTTTAAAACAACTTATAAATTACCACACCCCACATTATACCACCCTCTCACTCCCCCCTTGATCATGACTGGCAGATGACCCCTATTGATTTTCAGGTCACTAGGTCAAAGGTCAAGGTCACAGTTACTCGAAATAGAACAATGGTTTCCGGATAATAACTTACATTAGGTCAAAGGTCAAGGTCACAGTGACAAAAACGTATTCACACAATGGCTGCCACTACAACTGACAGCCCATATGGGGAGCATGCATGCTTTACAAACAGCCTTTGTTTAATTTGTCTTTAAGCTTCTTTTGCAGTTTTTCGAGACAGCCGAGAAGACACTGTTTCACTTTTTGTTTTTGAAGAAACTAATTCAATCTGTCATTAAGCTTCTATTGCAGCATTTCGACGCGGCCAAGGAGACCTCCCCAACGAGGGAAATGGCTATAATA
Source organism: Dreissena polymorpha (assembly GCF_020536995.1). Taxonomy (NCBI): domain Eukaryota; kingdom Metazoa; phylum Mollusca; class Bivalvia; order Myida; family Dreissenidae; genus Dreissena; species Dreissena polymorpha. The sequence continues at coordinate 74,136,057 of NC_068357.1, read as the reverse complement.
CGACTTCTGGAGCTTCAATTTCACTGCACTCTATTGGATAATATGCCCCCGACGGAGGGCATATAGTGATCGGACCGTCCGTCTTTCTGTCTGTCTGTCCTTCTGTCACACTTTGCGTTTAGGTTTCGCGTTTAGGTTTCGAAAAATGCTCATAACTTCTATGTCCCTTCACATAGCAACTTGATGTTTGGCATGCATGTGTATCTCATGGAGTTGCATATTTTGAGTGGTGAAAGGTCAAGGTCATCCTACAAGGTCAAAGGTAAAAAAACATATATCAAAGCGGCGCAGTCGGGTGCATTGTGTTTCTGACAAACACATCTCTTGTTTATTTAATATTTATCCTTGTTATTATGGTACTTTTAACAAATTTATCAGTTTGGTTTGTGATTTCATTTAAAGAAATTAGTAAGCACAAGTACCTTTTTGCCTTTTTTATTTTAGAAATAATGTGCCGACTGAAAGATCTATTATATTTTCTAGTATGAAAATTAGAACATGTTTGGAACTATTTTGAATGAAATCGTGTTCCTTAATATTTTGCGTGAACATAAAAGTACATGTTTAAATTGAGGTTACTTGTAAAGTGCAATAGAATATTAAAAGGTTTGCGATACATATGTGAAACGCGAATTTTGAATCCTGTTTTACTATGATTTACATGTTGAAAACACCGCTGACACTTTCATTTTGACTTTAACCTGACCATGTCAAAATACAGCGTGTTGTAGAATATTGGTAAATCTTAAATAATTACCAAACTTGAAGTGTATGGTACAATGTTAATTGGCTGTGCTCTTCTTAATTATTTGTTATGTTGATCATTGAATGTGTACATTTATAAAGATAAAAGATGGTAACTTGATTTGTACAATTATTTCAGGTCAGCTTCATTTTCAGATCATGACTCCCCGTCAAACATAAATGTTTCACATAATTGACAAATCTATATGTATGTTTAATATAATACCACACCGAAAAGCATAGGAATAAAGACATGAAAGGCGTCATTACGGCCAAGCGTTTGTGTCCTGCATGCTTTTGTCCGTCAATTTGTGTTGCACAACTCCTCCAGAATTTTGAATCCGATTTATACCGCTTTAACCAAATATATAAGGGCCAAACTTAATTGACATGTATTGAAATAAATATTCGCCCATGATTTATTAAGTTGTTTTGTTCACTGCGATGTACCTAGGCCGGTAACGTTTGAAGAAACAAGAATTAATTTATTTAAAACATTTCTGGCAATCTTCATGTGAAGACAACATTCGGTATACTGTACATGTTTTGTTTAACATTTCACAATTTTATTTAAGTTTATGCATAACAACATCTATGATTTAAATGTAAAAAGTGTAGGTGTAATTGTCGTTTGATTTTGTGTTTTCTTATGGCTTCTTTTTTAGCTCACCTGAGCACAACGTGCTCATGGTGAGCTTTTTTGATCGCTTTTTGTCTGTCGTCCGTTGTGAGTTGTGCGGCGTCAACATTTGCCTTGTTAACTCTCTAGAGGCCACATTTATTTCCAATCTTCATGAAATTTGGTCAGAAGATTGGTTTCAATGATATCTTGGATGAGTTAGAAAATGGTTACGTTTGCTTGAAAAACATGGCTGCCGAGGGGCGGGGCATTTTTCCTTATATGGCTATATATGGCTATAGTAAAATCTTGTTAACACTCTAGAGACCACAGTTATTGTCCAATCTTGATGATATAGTCAGAAGATTTGTGTTAATGATATCTTGGATGAGTTCGAAAATGGTTACGTTTGCTTGAAAAACATGGCCGCCAAGGGGCGGGGCATTTTTCCTTATATGGCTTTATAAGGCTTTAGTAAAATCTTGTTAACACTCTAGAGGCCACATTTATAGTCCGATCTTCATGTAACTCGGTCAGAAAATTTATCCCAATAATATCTTGGACGAGTTCAAAAATGTTGCCGGTTGGTTGAAAAACATGTCCACCACAGGGGCGGGGCTATTTTCCTTATATGGCTATAGTAAAACCTGTTAACACTCTAGAGGTCACATTTATTTTCCGATCACCATGGAACTTGGTCAGAAGATTTGTCCCAATGATATCTTGGATGAGTTCAAAATGGTTTTGGTTGCTTTAAAACATGGCCACCAGGGGCGGGGCATTTTCCTTATATGGCTATATATGGCTATAGTAAAACCTTGTTAACACTCTAGAGGCCACATTTATTGTCCAATCTTCATGAAATTTGGTCAGAAGATTGGTCTCAATGATATCTTGGATAATTTCGAAAATAATTATGTTTGCTTGAAAAAATGGCTTCCAGGGGGCGGGGCATTTTTCCTTATAAGGCTATAGTAAAATCTTGTTTACACTCTAGAGGCCACATATACTGTCCGATCTTCATGAAACTTGGTCAGAAGATTCATCCTGATTTTATCTTGGAAGTGTTAAAAAATGATGCCGGTTGGTTGAAAAACGTGGCTGCCAGGGAGCGGGGCATTTTTCCTTATATGGCTTTAGTAAAACCTTGTTAACACTCTAGAGGCCACATTTATTTTCTGATCTTCGTGAAACTTGGTCAGAAGATTTGTCCCAATAATATCTTGTTATCTAAGGTGAGCGACTTTAGGCCTTTCAGGCCCTCTTGTTTAATTTTCAAATTGTCTACCAGTTCAAACAACAGTGTTCTGTTTAGGTATAGTTGTAGCGACAGAACACATACTTATATACAATCTTAATTTCAGACACTTAAAAGTTGAAATGTTAATGTGTTATCATGTATATTTTTTCAATGTTTATGTGTTATTCGGCATATTTTGCCTTTATATTAAAAAGTAAGATAAATTGGATAATTTATTTGCATTTTTAAACTAATAGATATACATTTTGACAGAAATGTTGTCATTGCCTCGAATCAGTGTTGGAACCTTTACTTTAAATTGGCTGAGGATTCGTTCAGCCTCAGCTCCTTGCGCACAGGGTCTGTTGTTTGCACAAACTAATTGTAATCCTCTTACCGATTGCGGAATGGACTCATGCCACGAATGTTTCTTTAATACGTTTTGCAATGTATAATGCACTTTCATGTTTACAGACCAGTTCAGGTGTGTCGTTTTCGGTACCTTTAGGAATTACAAAGTTCCGAAAGACGTTTTTGCAGTCGCTATCTTTATTCCAAAATACTCAGCATCAAAAGGCACCATCACGACAACAATATATTGTGTGGTTTACACGAGAAAGTGGCAACTTCTTATCCTTAAGCTTTGAATTTGAGCATTATATCCATCTGCAAGATTGTCTTTCATGTGAACACCCTCTAAAACAGTCACGTTTCGCGCACTAAAAGGGCACTTTATCTCCATTAAAATGCGTCCATGACACGCACAGGTTGCTATGCCGTCTGTGCTGCCTCTTATTAAGTGGCATTCATTATATACAACAAGTCCTGAGTCTTATAAAGTCAATGTGTTTTGTCATTTGCATCTTAAGGTAAGCATTGTTAGCAATGGCTTTATGTTTCCTTTCCGCACTTTACGGCAGGTTTCTGTTGCAGAATGTCTCTGACCACTTTACCATTCCCCTTTTTTATGCCCCCGGATCGAAAGATCGGGGGCATATTGTTTTTGGCCTGTCTGTCTGTCTGTCTGTCTGTCTGTCTGTCTGTCATTCATTCACTCATTGTGTGTGTCCCAAAACTTTAACCTTAGTTAAAGATTTGCAACAATAAGATAGGAACTTGATATTTGGCATGCATGTGCATCTCATAGAACTGCACATTTTGAGTGGTGAACGGTCAAGGTCATCCTTCAAGGTCAAATGTCAAATAAATGGCTTCAAAGCCACGCAATAGGGGGCATTGTGTTTCTAGCATGTCCTTTCGAAGGCTAGTTTGGGTTCTGATCGGGTCTTTGATTTGGCTGAGATTATGTATAACTTTGGCCGAGTATTGAACTAAGCTTAGAAATCTTCTCACACCGTCCTTGTCGTGCGGAGCTGGCATATTAACTATTGCGCTGATTTTCCCGGGATCAGGTAATAGTCCTTGCGCTGTAATCATATGAACTATGCACGATACCTTTGATTGTCGGATTCTACACTTTTCTTCACCTTTGAACGTTCAGTTTAAGGCTGTAACTTGTCGCGCGTTTCACACACAATCTTAAGTATTTAACCAAATTCACATTAAGTATATGATCTTGGTGCGCGATGTCTCTTCCTGCTATTAGGATGTCGTCGATTATCGCGTAAGAGTTGTCAATGCCTACCAACATTTCAACAATTATCTTCTAGTATATTTTAGGGGCTGATTCTATACCAAAGGGATGCCCAAGCCACCGATATCTTCATATTGGCATGTTGAAGGTGGTTAGGTAAGATGTTTTTGTCTGTTTCCTCTGTTTGGCTTTGTTCCTCACTCTTCTTTTTTTATGGGAGGGGACGTCAAGCTTTTATAGTATTTTCTTTGGGTCGTCTGCCTCTCCGTCCGCTCATATAAATGTTTTGTAAATCTCGCGGTCCTGTTGCCATACCCACAGCCAGCCTGGTGTTACATAATGTTCATTCACACGTAAAATGCACGTGTTGTTGGAATCTTGGTATATGTCATTAGCGCCGCAATCCATCTTGGGTTGGTCGAAACTCATTCCGGTCGCAACAGCACCGGCATCGGCGTCTTTTTATAGTATCCTTGTCTGTAAGTGTGAGTTAAACACAGCACCGTTGTCTATTTGTAGATCCTTTGTTTGACCAAACTTCCGGCAAGTTTGCTGTTGTTGTAGCGTATAAGTTCTTATCGCATCAATTGATAGCTCCCAAATCGATTAAATGTCCTTGAAATTGCAACTGCAGTCGTATTAAGCGACAATTCGATTTTTTTTCTGGCACTATGTAAAGACAACAGAACGAACACGTGAGCTGGACTATATAAAGGTCACAATATACCAAAAGATTTCCTACACAAATTCAATGTGAAAGCAATAACTTTTACACAAAATAAAGTCAAACTTTTGCGCGTAGAGACCCTCATACCCATACCTTTTCTTAAAGAACACTCCAAGCCAAATTGATTTAAACAATATAAAAGATAGGTCATGCGTTATGCAAGAAAGAACTCGACACGAATCAGCGGTCACTGTTTTACGGCCCTCTATTTACCGACTTCTCTGCAGTTCAGGATGGTTCCAGGCCATCTGTCAAAGTTTCATGTAGTCTTCAACCTTGAAGTAAATGAGTGATTTGCTACTAAACAACAATGCTTTCCCTACCACATTCACACATACACATTCTAAAATAAAGGCATGGCAAGTGCCCCTACAGAGAAGTGTGTCTGCTAATAAATGATGTTTACGTTTTTAGAGAGTATAGCATTGCACTCCAAAATTATTTAGTATATTGTAACCTAAAGAGACTTTATTCCGTTCTCTTACATCTAATATAATTCACGTTTACAAATTGCAAGGCTGCTTATGTTCTTAATAATAAAATTATGATAACATTACAGTTTGCGAACGTAAGAAAGACTGGCCAAGTCCTGGCTATTGTGAGGGGCTTGTTTTTGGAATAGCCGGTGCCAAAGATCAAATCATCTTTGAGACTCAATTTGATTTTAATAACATCCTTTTAAACCCTCGTTAACTTCTAAGAATTTGTATGCTTTTCAAGAAATTTACAAATACTGTTTGTACAATCACTGCTATTCCCATATTTATCTGCATAATGTCCCACTTAAAGCAATAATTCACAAACCGGTAACAGTCTAAAAATCTACTATGAATGTGGTGCTACTTATAATAGGGATTATAGCAAAGACAGTGACGTGGGCATACCTATTATTTGTATATATGCTATTTGACGAGTGGCTGAACAACCGAACGCACGAACACAGATAGTTTAATTTAAACCTTTTTATTTATATATTAAGCTTGTAAGCAGACTGTTAGCTTAACAGGTCGTGAAAGTGTTTAGCAACCGGATGAAGATGTTAAGCGCGAGTCTATTTTCTTAAATGTGTATTAGGCAGTTAAGTATTGGGATAAAAGAAATTCATTTAAGAAAGGAATACTTATACACATAACGATGCAAATTCGAAATGATACATTGTGTAACAAGATACTCGCTGATATATAAATATGCAACGGAAGCAATAAGCAAGTACATATACTCAGAACAAAAGAAGTCCCGAACCTATTTGCAGCATCAGTGAATATAGTTTGTTTTTCAGTCACATACATTTCGATCACATCATTACGTTTTATTACTAGTGATTATCATTTTTGATATGGGCTATTCAACAAGTATTCCTTGACAATATGCGAGGCCCTATAAAAACCTTTGCTAACGTCCTCATTGTTAAATAGTGACGCCCAAAATTCCAAAATTATTGATTATTGGCAGTGAAATATAAATATCATCAACATGTTCACATGTTATCTAGACATACTCATCAAATGTTATTGTACAATATGGTTTGAACATGATGCTATTAATATTTGTTTGCGTGATAACTGTTTTCATAAATGTATTTAACATCGTTCAAGAAGAAGTTTTGACTAGAAACAAATTCAAACATTTTACTTAAAACGGCTTTAAAGTCTAGTCTATTGATGTAACGAGGCATGCCCTATTGTAAATATACTAACACAACTATAGTGACAGCGCTTATCCGACTATAACAGGCGCTAACATTCTGTTACAGGTTTGATTACAGTCCAGGGTGAGTTCTTGCGAGTTACAGTAGGCTACATCACATATGACGTTCATTCCTTCACGAAGGGCAACGGGCGCGTAGTTCTGAAACATGAAATGGATCTCGTGGGCCGAAATTGAAATCATGTGTATGCTGCTCTCTACCTCGCAACTGCAATATAAACGCAATTTTAATTTTAGTTGGAAAGTTAAATTGATGTCTTTGTTCACTTTGTTTTGATCATTGTTACTAACGTTTATGTGAATGTATTTTCATTTATTTTGTAGGCAATAGTCCACTTGACTCAAGTCAATAACTACCTTTTATACATGAGAAACGCTCTGCTGATAAAGACTTGGAATTTCATGTTTCGCATATATTTGATATGTGGTTGTCGTAAGTATACGTGCAATTTATAAATCATTTATACATCTATACTGATTGAGTTTACACAGCATTGCTTTAAATGCAAAAATACCTATTGAATATATGAACTTATAGAATACAAATATTTATTTTCCCCTACCGGTGAAACCGGAGGGGACTTATGGTTTGCGCTCCGTCTGTCAGTCTGTCTGTCAGTCCGTCACACTTTTCTGGATCCTGCGATAACTTTAAAAGTTCTTCATATTTTTTCATGAAACTTGAAATATGGATAGATGGAAATATGGAGATTATGCACGTCATATCATTTTGTTCTTACGTCAAGAATTCTGGTTGCTATGGCAACAAATAATTATTTTTTATTTATTGACAATGATGGAGTTTCACCGGTAGGGGCCAATATTGCTTGGCAATCTCTTGTTTTAAATCAATTTTTTTCATAATAACGCTCTTGCATTTTAATAAATTACTATAAGTAATATATTTTTACAAACGCGAATTAACAATCAGATAACTATGTATATATTGAAGAAAATATGTTTATTTATGTAAAAGGTTTTATATGAATTACCCATTTTGAATCAGTGCGCTATCAAGCCGCGAATCCTTTTCCAGCGCAGGTCTGATGTAGCAAGATTTAAGCAGCAGTTTGATCTCCGGATCACGGATAGGACTGGAAACCTTCACATACACTGTGTCGCCTATATGCGCATGAAGGGGGTTACTAGGTAATGCCATTCGGAAAAATGGGTCAATGAAGACTGAGATGCTTATGCTGTTCGGATCGCAGTGCAATTGGTTAGTTGAGACGGTAGTTACGATATTCTTATCGACTACATTACAATGTAGGTTAATTGTCGAGTTGAATGCATTAGATGCGGCACTGGTCTCAGGGTCAAATATAAACACCATCTGGTTCTCAAATATGTTGAGATTAGCTGATACCTGCGTGATTAATCATGATTTAAAAATACATGTACCAAATACAAGATTATAAATAATATATTGAGTCGTACATTATATACACAATCGAAAAGAACTATCCTTATCGAGATTAAAGCGAATGCTACCTTTTTTCGCGTCATACATTCGTAGAAGTTCTTGTCATATACAAGAAACCCACGTCGTTCACTGCCTTTACATGTTGCATTTCCTAAGTAAATTTGCATTTCGTTCTTGTAGTTCGGCATTGAACTACGCAGAAATGTAAGATTGACAGCGATGTTCCAACCGTGATTTGAACATCCGGGAATTACCGCACTTAACATTGTAGAATCTGAAAACTCACCAAACAGTATTCCTTGAAAATATGCGTTTTCAGTAGAACTTTATCAAACGTATGAATTAAATTAAAACGTGATTATCTAAGAAAGGCATCTTACTTACCAATTGACAAACAAGTTGTATTTTCGTTTGTCCATCCCCGATTGTTGCCACAAACTCCCGTATAATTTCCTTTTACAAAATACCCAATGTTGCAGCTGACTGTTGACACAGACCCATATAACGTGGAATTTGAGGCGACATGACCATTTGATGGCGCTATCGGTGTACCACAGTCTACAGAAAAAGGAAACATATTCAGTGCAGAAACAATAAGAGAACTGTTTTTGGGTCAGTCATTCGTGCGTTTAAGTACAATTGAGTACAACGAATCGAACCTATCAATTCACAACTCGGCGCTTCGGAGCTCCACGTCTTTTGCGTACATGTTGCACTGGAATTTCCTACCAGGCGATACCCTTTGTTGCAGCGAAAGAAGGCTGTGTTTTTGTCAATAATTATGTGCCCGTTACTAATGTTTAGAAGATCGCAGGCTGAAGTGAAAGGTCACATTGTGAGAATTCTTTGTAAGTAACACACGAATGCAATGACTAAAAGAAGATTGCTAGGTAAACTATTATAAGGAATTTGAATAAAGAGAGACAATTTGGTTTGTATACCTGTATGTTTACTTTTATGATAAGTCGTCGTTGAAACAATGACTAACAATTACTCACAGTTTATACATTTACCAACCATTAGTCACAGTTGAAATAATTACACACGATTAATCGTAGCTTAAACAATTACCGACTGGTTCACATGTTTGGCCCGTGAAGTTCCATTTGCCGTCACTTTCACACATAGACGTGCTACTTCCGTTGAGAATGTAACCTGCTTGGCACCGAACTGTTGCTATTGATCCGTATGAGGTGGTGTTGGCAGATACGTTGCCATTCGTTGGCACGGTGAAATGTCCACAATCTTTTGAAAATAATAAATGTATTAGTATGATTCATACAACATATAATGTCAAAGAAGGATAAACCTTAATTAAATAAGATAACACATTACAGTAAACATATAGGAAATATAATGAAGAACTATAGTAACTAGTTGAGTCCGTTGCATGAAAGAAATACGTTAGATTTACAATACAGTAAACAAAAAGGGTATTTAATTGTCAACGATATTAAGAAGAAAAGAAAAAACAAACAATACAACAATGATATTTTAATTAAAAAACAGACACACAAACACATAGATAAATTGAGTAATATATATTTTGATTGATTCATTCATTCAATTATTGATTGATTCTTACAATGATTTTTTAAGATTAATTGATTGACTGATAGATAGATTAGTTTTGGTATTCATGTCCCGTTATGCCTATTAAATACTTAATGACATCGCATATTTGTACGTGTTCTTTGTACGATTAATAGTAATATATTTATATTATACATTTACAAACATTTACTCGCAGTCAAAACATTTACACAATATTAGTCGTAGCTTCACGCAGTTACCAACGATAAGTAGAAGTTAAGATAATTACCAACTGGTTTACAGGATTGGCCCGTGAGGTTCCATTTGCCGTCACTTCTACATATAGACGTGATACTTCCGTTGTGAATGTAACCTGCTTGGCACCGGACTGTTGCTACTGATCCGTATGTTGTGCTGTTGGCAGATACGTTGCCATTGTTTGGTGCGGGGAAACGTCCACAATCTTTTGATTATAATAAATGTTATAGTATGATTCATTTAACAAATTATTTAAAAAAAAAGAAATGAAGATAAACATTAATAAAAGAAGGTAACACATTACAGTTAACATAAAGGAAATATAAAGACAAAATGTACTTACTAGTTGAGTACATTGAATGGGAAAAATTGCGTAGATGTACACCGCAGTAAATATAAAGGGATATTAACTGTCAATCTATTATCTTAATATTTAAACAATATTTAACGATGACCAAATAAATCTATATTACCAACGGGAGTGCAGCTTTGACTTTGACTGCTCCAACGCCCATTTACGTCACACGTAGACGTAGTGCTGCCTCTGAGAATGTATCCTATGTCACATGTGATTTTCGCTGTAGATCCTAGGGTAGTGTTTGTAGCTGCGACGTTACCATTTTGTAGTACAAACAACCGTCCACAGTCTATATAAAAAAGGATATAATTTGGGTGAATGCTTTGAAATTCTAAAAAATGCCTTGCAAGTTTCACACTTTTGATCCTTATCTAATATGAAATCTCTGTGTTATAGTATACATATCCCGTTATGTGAGCCTATTAAATACTTAATGACATCGCATATGTTTACGTATACTTTGTACTATTAATAGTAATATATTTATAGTATACATTTACAAACATTTACTCGCAGTCAAAACAGTAAAACAACATTAGTTGTAGCTTTACCAATTACCAAGTATGAGTCGTAGTTTACACACTTACCAACGATAGATAAATTTAAGTTTAAACAATTACCAATTGGTTCACATGATTGACCCGTGAGGTGCCATTTGCCGTCACTTCTACATATTGACGTGCTGCTTCCGTTGAGAATATAACCTGCTTGGCACTGAAATGTTGCTTTTGATCCGTATGTTGTGCTGTGGGCAGATATATTGCCATTCTTTGGCGCGGTAATCTGTCCACAATCTTTTGATAATAATAATAATTTTATTACTATAATTTATGTTTAATATCATGTAAAAGGCAATGAAGATATACAGTAAAAAATGAAATGGAAACATTATAGGAAATATATAGGAAATGTATAGATAGTTATTGAACTAATTTAATAACACAAAGCTTTACATATACGGTAACTACTTGTAGAAACCGTTTAATTTGAAAACGCATATTTAATCAAAGTATTTATATTTAGCATGTTACCAAAATATCATACCTGTTAGTTGCAACTTAATTTTCTTATATATTCACAAAACACAGATGAAATCAATATACCAGGGAAACATGCTTACCAACTAGTTGACATGATGGGAATTCGGTGCGTGAAGTATTACAGTAATCGTCTACCTCAGATCTATTGAGGCTGTATCCGATGTCACAATATAAGCCCTCTGTAAACAATTGATGATTTAGTATGTTATACAGAGCTTTCCTACTATAATTTATTCATTAATTCAAGTTTGTTTTCAGGAGATGTGAATTTAATTTACAACACCATGGCTACCCTTAATGAGCTGAAATGCAGATGTTTTCCAAAATTGGTCAAAACGTTTAAGTTATTGGTAATTACAAGTCTCACCTAAATGAATATTGTCTATGCCAATGAATGAATTTGGTCCAACTTTTGCTACGTACTCAACCTAAAATATACAATTAAGAACATAATGAATGAAGATTCTAGAAAACAGCAGACAAATTAGTCATGTTATTAATAACACGCACAAATAAGGTGTACTTCCATTTATGCTATTGCTTTGTAAGAACGTATTTCGTTCAGTTATTACCAGTTAATAAGTCAGTAAATAAAGACTAGAAATGTCAATAAATTTAACTTGTGAAATCAAATGATCAACTAGCACTATTTAAATGATTTCATTCTTTAAAAATTCAAATTGTCATGCCAAATAACCGTTACGATTGTTAAACCTCATGTTATTAAACAGATCCGCGGTATTTCGATGTTTTAAATAACACTTATGAAATCACATTATTATATATATAAAAAAAACATAAAATCCAACAACAAGGCTTACAAAATATTTCTTTATCTGCCATATGACCAGGCCTTCCACTTTAGTCCAGGTTCTAATCCCATGATTAGTCACGTTCCACACTTCACTCGTGGAGTTGTCCTCTGTACGTATCTTCACGTAAAATGTTGTCGTGGCAACAGGAAGAGTGTAATAAAAACTGAGACACGCTGCTCCTCCTGGTAATAATGGGGAGGTCATGGAGAACAACGCTGATGTTGAAGGATTAGAGATTGCGTAGAAATCATCGTCTGAAATGAAAACATCCGAACATTTTGGATTCTAAGTTTAGCATTAAAGGGTTAAATAACTCTGACATTAGGTAGCCTTAAATTTGTGTATGATGTTCCATGCGAATATCGGTAGTAAATAAATATTACAACTTAAATGTGTCTAGATTTAAAATGAAACCCATAAACTTCAAGCGAATCTCATACAAAAAAATTCCGTCATCGCAATATAATAAGGCTTTTGAATATTATTTGTGAACGTTTCATAGTTTTTTTGTTGAGTATGGATAATCTGCCCTGTGAACGGTACTGCGCTCATGATCGATAATTTGCGTTGTTAATTGTCTGTACAATAAGTGAATAGCATGTAGTGTGTCTAGTCGTCTGGTGGTAAAAATAATTGTGTTATTAGTGTACATGTTCAAAACGTACGTGTTTTGAATAGAATAATCCAGGCTAAGATTACCATTTTAAGGTGTAATGTTTAAACATGAGAGATTTATAAACTTATTCGTTTAATTCAGTTTTGATAGCGTTTAATACGCACGTTTTGTTTCTTTCTATCAATATCGACTTTTTTGTTAAATCAATTATTTTTTAGATCCAATTGATACAAGTATTTGAGAATAGTATAAGTTTATATAATTTATTGTTTATACAAACCACCACTCTTCAACATGACTTTCACTTCATTAAGTATCAAACTGGTATTATAATATAAACGAAATACCTAGTCCACCACGGATCACGGACCGATTCATGAATTCAAACGACCCTTTCTTTATCGTCCATGAAGTATCCGATTTGAATTGGCATAGGTCGCCCAAATCAAAAGTGCAGTCGCCAAAGCATGTACGATGTACAATCCCCGTTGCACCTGTATATATCATCAATTAAAAAGCATGTGTTTACTACAATTGTGAGTGAAACGAAATTACGAAAACAGATAACTTCAACGAATTGTAATTGGCATTATATGCACCAATTTGCTTTTGTTTGCATAGTGAATAAGACATTATGAAAGATTATTAAAAACTGTGTAATTAATTATATTTTGCGTAGTAACATTGTGTAAAACCATACGCGCGTTTTGTGAGCCTACTTGATGAAATACACATCTGACATGTGTCACTCCACTTTCCAGAAGCGTTGCATATGGAGGTAGCGGAACCTTGTATTGCATAACCGCTATCACAGCTGATGTTAGCCATGGAACCATAGGTTGTACCATTATAAGAAACGTTTCCATGAACTGGTACGGTAAGTAACCGACATTCTGAAATACATAATTCAACAACATAAATATTAGCACACACAAGATCCAAATTAATTTAAAATATTTAAACTTAAACTATGACATATTCGATACAGTATGCGAAAATGCTAGAACGGCTTTGTTAATAATGTAATAATTGCTAAAATTATTAAAAGGCATGTCCATGGAACTGAATTATTGAACAAAACGCCACAAAGTTTTAACGAACCAGTTTTATGTTTACGTTTTCGGAAGTTAGAATAAATATAAAGTTGTATATGATTTTTTTACATTCCGTTTTACCCTGTTATTAATGCTCTAATTTGAACATTGATTTCTTTTTTGTCCCGGCTATTCGGCTGCATTGTCAAAACACGCGTAATTTCTATTCATTTAAATTAACCAAAATACTCAAGTAGTGAAGACTGAACTAAACATGCTTTATCACAGATACCAACGTTTTGATCCATCGTCGCCTGTGTCTTATCTGTTTCCAATATGTCCAAACGTCCATTGCAGGTTGTTGTCAACGTTGAAATGATATAATATGGATGAAAACCACTATATCACATTATTTTTTTTTATACCAGTGATATAATAATTGAACAAAACATTCATACCAACAGGTCGACAGACTGGTCCTCTATTGTTCCATCGCCACTGACTACATATCAACTTAGAATCTCCGATCAGTCGGAAGCCCTTTTCACAGTTAAATTCAGCAGCGTCATTGTCGTACGTGATGAACCCATGCTCTATACGCAATGCATCGCATGCTATATGGGGCAAAATAATCGAATTCTGAATTGTTAAGAGACAGCAACATATAATCAAAGTATTCAATCTGTAAAATATGCGTGTTAAAAAGCATCCTAAATTGTCCGAATAAATAGCTTTAATCAACCATAATCATTTAGACTGGTTGAAGAGTTAAAGAAAGATACAATTGTGCATCGATATGGCCATGTATTGTTGATAGTAGCAGTAGAATACGAAGAAGCATAGTGAGAATACCCGTAAATAATTGTATCAGTTGTAGTAATAGTTGAGGAAGCAGTAGTAGTAGTAGTAGTAGTAGTAGTAGTAGTAGTAGTAGTAGTAGTAGTAGTAGTAGCAGTAGTAGTAGTAGTAGTAGTAGTAGTAGTAGTAGTAGTAGTAGTAGTAGAAGTAGTAGTAGTAGCAGCAGTAGTAGTAGTAGTAGTAGTAGTTGTTGTAGAAGAAGTAGTAGTAGAAGTAGAAGTAGTAGTAGTAGTAGTAGTAGTAGTAGTAGTAGTAGTAGTAGTAGTAGTAGTAGTAGTAGTAATAGTGGTAGTAGTAGTAGTAGTAGTAGTAGTAGCAGTAGCAGTAGAATACGAAGACGCAAAGTGAGAATACCCGTAATTAATTGTATCAGTTGTAGTTATAGTTGAAGAAGCAGTAGTAGTAGTATTAGTAGTAGTAGTAGTAATAGTAGTAGTAGTAGTTGTAGTAGTAGTAGTAGTAGCAGTAGTAGTAGTAGTAGTAGTAGTAGTTGTTGTAGAAGAAGTAGTAGTAGAAGTAGTAGTAGTAGTAGAAGTAGTAGTAGTAGTAGTAGTAGTAGTAGTAGTAGTAGTAGTAGTAGTAGTAGTAGTAGTAGTAGTAGCAGTAGTAGTAGTAGTAGTAGTAGTTGTAGTAGTAGTAGAAGTAGTAGTAGTAGTAGTAGTAGTAGTACCTCGGCAAACTTCCACATTATCTAATCCGATTATGGATGCTCTTTCGTCGTATGCGTTAAATACAATCTAAAAAGTGAATCGGTTAAACTTAAACATAACACCACATCAAACACGTCTTGTGTAAATTATTATATGACCATGTACCATTTTTTCTTTGCATAACATATACACATTAATGTCTGTATCAATATATGTGTTTCAGCATAGTAGATGTATATTTTGTTTAACAGTTTTTCACACTTCATATTTCCATCGACAAACAGAAGTCAATATATTGTATGGGATACCAAAACTTTTCCCTGCTTATATATTTATATTGTTGAATACGAATATAAAATTACCGTGAAGTTCTCAGATTCCCTAAAAGTGATATTCTCGTTCATCCAGTTCATCTGACCGGTATATGTTTGATTCCAACGGGTATTGGAAGTTTGACTTGACGAAACTTGAGTATTTAATTCAAGTAAACCCACTTGTTCATTCATGGCGTACCAAAACAATATCTGGTATTGACCAGCAGGAAGAGTCGGAGATGTTATTGCGACAGTTGTATTGGTGCTGTTTACTGATCGGAATAACATATAGAATGTATCATCTGAAAATAACAACATTCAATGAAATAGTGCGCAGTTCCCGGAATGTTAATGATTTCCGTGTAACATCTACGTCAACTACAAACACCATAATATTCACTGAAAGGGTTTATGACGATGTTGGTATATTTAACGTTCAATTCACAAATGTATATAATATAATAATTATTTTTGTTATACAAACCAATTATAATACAATTATTACGCAGTATGGTAAATATGATTTCTTATCGGATTTGAAAACTTCTGAGAAAGAGATATTACGAGGTTATCACACAGCTTAATGTTTATATTGAAATCGTGATGTGTAGCTGAATGTGTATACTAGCAAGCAGAAAGAAGCGACGCATTATAAAGATCGTTGTGACTTATCAACCTTGGCCAGTTTTCAAAACAACTTCCGGTGGCGATGATTGGTTATTGACCGATTGTCCTTCTGTCAGTTGCCAATCGGGCATAGCAATGTATCTGCACATGGTTTTGTTCCGGAAAGTGCAACTAGCTTCTGGTACAGGAAGGTACGCTGTGTCTGGCTCAGGAATACAGCAAAGGCATCCTTCACAATAAAATGCATACTTCTTTAAAGGCACACTTAAAGTTCCATATTAAAGCAAAAACATTGTATTACAATATATAGTATTGAAATTGTTAAACTAAACAAGTATGTAAAAACTATCGCAAGTATTTTAAAGAATACTATATACAACATAATACATCTATAAACGTCTGTGGGCTTTTGAGACTGTGGATTAAGAGTTCAATATTATTTAAGGTAATTTTGGATCATAAACATAAGTTATACTTGTGTGCACATATAATGCAAATTAAAAAACACACGACATAAGTATGTCTTTTATTTTCTAAATAAAGTAGTTTTAAAGAAAGTTTTTTGATTAAGCTATTAATTAGAACAATGAAATACTATATTTCGTAAGTACAGTGATGTGACACAAAAAGTATAACATCGAGTTCAGTAGTTGCTTTTCCTATCAAACAAACATTGCGTTAAATTTGGAAAAAATCGTTATATACCAGTCGCAGAGAACTCTGTGAATCGGATGTTTGTCATAAAATCAGTGTCTCAGCCATAATTTTGCCTTACAATGACGATTTTTTTAAATACGTTGTATCAAATACATGTATTAACCATTATTATACGACATATTATAATGTTGCATATAACAAACATATGACTACCTTTAAGGTAAATGTCATACTTACAAGTGAATGGTCACGTTTGCAATAAAAAAGCCTTCTAACTCATGCCTTGCATACAGATTTGCTAGATATTAATGGATTTTTCAATAACCTGGCACAAACAAATGAAAAGCATCATAAGACGAAGTGTCATATGAAACATCTGTTTCCATCAAAGGTCACGTCATACTTAGAAGTTAAAAGTGAGCATTAATTTTGCAATAAAACAGCTTTTCTGGACTCTAATATTGTCACTTAGACTACATTATTAGGTAATTCAATTGACCTTCTATTTAGTGAAGTATATGGTTTGAACAGGGATACACCAGTGCGCTTTGCAACGATGTTTGTTCAGTATGAAACAATTTTAAATTAAATGTAAAGACTTGAGGGACACAACAGTTTCACATTCAACTCTGAGCATCAATAGAGTGTGTGTGTGCACCTGTATATTGAAAAGTTTGTCAGCGCCAGAGCATTTGTACTTAAAGGCTATGTTCCCATATTTAGTAATTACTACCTTATTACTTTCTGTGTTTCTCTGTAAGTATATTGTAGATCATATAAGTATTGCTATTTCCTATCCTGATATTCGTTTTGACCGAACTATTTTAAATTGCTTTAAAAATTTACTATTAGCCATGTAAAAGTATTAAGATATACCAAGCCGTCGTCCTAGCAGTGGAATCGTGACCTCGCTTTAATGCATTGCATTCTATCCCGAAAGGTATCACTGTCAGTTCGCGCTTAGAAAAATAATCGTTATATAAACGCTATCGCGTTAACTAGGTGTACTTCTTTAAATTGGCCAAAACTGTCTTAAATGAAGACATTATGCGATATTAGTGTGTGGACGGTTGAGTTATATGTTTAAATTTCATTTTCATTAACATTCTTGTTTTTTGTTTGGTTCTGTTTTTATAGATATATGATCAATAACATCTAATAATATGAAATAAGGAACTATCTTTATATTAATATTACTCTTTATCTAACATCAACACCAACGAAAATAAACGCCGTATATCTTTTTTAAATATATATTTCTTGTTTAAAATAATGCAGCTGCATTTATTTTCATATAATCTTTGCGATTCATGCGAATCGAGAATGTATTCTTCAAAATGCAGCCATACATGTCGATTTTAACCATCAATGCTTGTGATTTTCCGTATGCGTTTAGCGCCGTGCTTTACGCAATACACAGAATCGCGTGAGTTTTATTTTGCCAGAACGTTTCGATTTTGATTTTTTGAAACTACGCGCCGATGCAACGGTGATAATATGCGACCCGTCACGTTTTACAAATATGAACATGCACGAATAGTGACAAAGAGTTCAATGTACTAGCTGGTTTCCTGCTGCCTTCATTTCGCGTAATTACGTTGCACATTCGAGCTAAGATGAACAAAATCAATTTTCTTGCCCTGGTACTGGTGTTTTCAACACTTAATATCTTAATTATGCCTTTCTGGCTGATGGGACAAAACGCCTTTTCTCCTTTATAATTTTGTCTTTTTTTAACATCTTACATGACTTAAACTGTAACGAAACTGCAGCATTTCCGCATACATGTACCAAACATCATATTTTATTTAATGATTTTATTGATCTTATATAATTTGTAAATGCACAAGTATCAATCAAAAATACCAACACAAAAATATCATGTCTTTTTAAGCCGAATGATTAAAATCAACTTTGAACCATTATGCAATTTAAGCAGTTTATTAAATCTCACAATGGAAGATGTAACGGTATAACAAGTGTGATAAATGCTACTAAAGTACATTACCTGACAATACGAATATAACACTAAGCAGCAAAACCCTACACTCATAGATTCCCATTATTTCACTTCAAACCATGTAGCATAAATGCCCATCTCCGTGTGCTCGATATGGCGTTATCGGAAGTGTTAGTTCACAATCCTTATTATCTTTGTTGATATATACTGAACTATCATATACCTATCTAGACTCAAATGACCAACCGCTTGAATATCTTAAACGTGTAGTTCTTTGCGATATTAAATTGATAGGCGTAAATGCATTTGTATTAAATCGCAACACGATATCATACATTTGCAAATAAACACGTGATTTTTAAATAAAGTAGTTTAAAATCCCAAATGTATACAAACGCTGGAAGTAATTCGTGTTTACAACATATAAATAAATAAAATGCCAATTATAACGATACTTAATTGTTATTATCCATTCGAGGAATACACTTATATTTAATTGACGTTTAACATCATTTGACAATACGATGAAAATAACACAACAACACGCAATCAAGATGACGATCATAAACCAGTATGAAAGGTGATAACATGAATTTATATCGCATCATCATCTCAGCCTGATGATAGCCGTACAGTCTGGTCGCGTTTGATGTTTAACCAACTATCTTTGTTCTCCACGCAAATGTGATAAATACCCCTAAACGTGTATGTCATACACCGGACCATAAAAGCAAAGACAATCACACCTGTATGTCGATAAAGGGTTCTTCTATCAAATATAACAATCTGCAGAGGAAACATTACAACCGAAATATCGTTTATAATAAAAACATTGTTTATTAAACACGACCTTTTATAAACGACTGTCAATCTTAAATAAATTTGAAAAATCCAACGGTTAATGATATAGTTTATACACTTAACGCTTTGTCTTTTTCAATAATTAATGAAAACTGGTTCATGTGTTCTGTTATGTTTATATGCTTTTGTAATGTTTAATTAGACGAAATATGAATTGTCATTATTAATTGTTTGGAAACCATACTGTTTTACTTGAGACTTTTTTAACATTATATCCGTAAATATTTGTCAACTGTAATGTTAAACAAGTGTTTTGACTTTAACTGGTATGCTGAGGTAGGAATTAGATAACCATAAGACGAGTTCACATAAAGATATCACACAGATAAAGTATATCTATGAATCGAGACGAGATGGCTGAGGAATATTTTGAGAAACTCAATCTATCACAAACTGTTAAATAGAAGTATTTGACAGTGTTCGAGAGACTTAATATATATTGTGTGTTTGACCGAAGGTTCAGTACTCGTCTTTTTTTATCGGTTCTATAAATATGTATTAACTTGTTTCTTGTATGCGGGTCCGTTTAAGTATTTGTAACATATTTCTAAATTAAATTTTCAAGACATAGGTAACGCTAATATAGCAATTATCTGATGTGATGGTTTGACATTTTGCCATTGAAATCGACGTATGTTCATGTAATTCTACTGTACGCATTTTCAACAATTAGTTTATAGTCATGTGTCAAATTGACCTGCTAATTATATGTTTACATTAACCTGTTTCCAGGAATACACAATTGTGGACGTTAGCTGATCGCCCTGAGGATGTCATGGAAGCTGGCTTTACATAAAAAAAATAATGCGTCCTTTAAAAAATATTAACGCTCCAGAAGAAAATTGTATATTTTCAGATATAAAAATGCGAATGATACAAGATCTGAAATTAAACAGGTTGCCTCAAATCAAGGTGATGTGGAACAGTTTTATATATTAAACTCGAATCCTTAATTTCAGTTTAAATAAAGAGCTTTATTCTATGTTTTTCAATATCTAACATAATATTTAATTCACACGTTCATGCATACACATAAACGTATTCAAATAGTCATGCATTCAGAAAAAAACAGCAGCACATTTATCTCGGTCAGTCCTTGGCAAACGATGAAATTACTGCAAAACTACAGTAAACCGCATTGCCTTTAAAACGTATTGTGTATGAAAACAGAACAATTTCACAATTGCATCACCCCACCTTTAATTAAGACTGCATAGAAGTTAGTTCGAGCAAGTCACTTTGGGGGGGGGGGGGGGGGGGTGGGACTGCCTGCCACTATAGAAACAGTGAACAACGGAGCCTTTGATCGATATTAATATGGGAAATGCATTAAATGCGATGTTGCATGGACGATTTACAGCAGTTTTAAAGACAAAATGGCAGAATGTTTCATCTATTGAGTAGAACATCGAGTAAAAATGCACACATTCATCGTTCAATATGAAAATAAACTTTATATCCATCCCGTTAGGCTCATCTAGCGGCTTGGTTATTGTTGGTAGAATAAAATAATTAAGATGCACGATTATTAAACGGTGTTAATTAATAAAACGAATGATGGATAACTTGGCATTAATAGCATACATAAGGTTTTGGAATAACAATATATACTTATGGTACTCTATTGGTACCAAAACTAATTTTATTTTTTAAGACGCAAATTTTGTCGTATCAGCAAAGTTAACTATAACATTACACGTAAGTAT
Source organism: Dreissena polymorpha (assembly GCF_020536995.1). Lineage (NCBI taxonomy): Eukaryota > Metazoa > Mollusca > Bivalvia > Myida > Dreissenidae > Dreissena > Dreissena polymorpha. The sequence continues at coordinate 74,114,716 of NC_068357.1, read as the reverse complement.
CTCCTTTTAGTAAGTTCAACATGCATGTTATTTTAAATAAAGTTTAGTTTGTGAGTAAGCTTAACATAAGAACTACTATCTTGTAATATTGTTCATGCAACCAACGGACATCTATGGATCTAAACAAGGCCTACTTTCGCTGTGATGAAGGGTATCAGCTGGTATGGCGTGAAACTGAAGCGCCGAGTTGTAAATAGTAAAAGTGTGTTGATTTATTCGCTTATCACTCAACATATCCACGACACAAACGCAAACTTATTTTGTTTGTTTTTTAACAGAAACGCTTGTGTTAAAAGATATGTTATTAGTTTTAGAATATGGAAATCCCATCGTGAGTAAAATGGGCATATGACTTTAAGATCATGAAATGACTTTATAGCAGTTTGTGGAAACAATGGTAACTAGTCCTATGAAAATACAATGTGTTTATCAAATGGTAGGTATGATATCGTTATCTCTGTTCATGATAGAAGATAATGCTTCCGTTTGTCTATAAATTTATATGGAATAATGCTTGTTATATTCTCAGATTCTCAAAATGTAAGTGTCGTTAATTCCTGTATTCAATCAGGATGAAAACATCGCTCTTAATCTGACTTTGCTGACTGGTACTTTTCCGAATTAAAAGGACAAAAGTCATCTTCACATTGAAAATGCATTATGTTAATGCAATTAACGTTATGAACATCTTGTATACGAAATATTTTTCAAGGAATGTATGTCTCGAAGAAAATTAATAGCCGGTGTTGGTGTGTGTATAAATAAAATGTGACCCTTCTTTGTAATTTTTAAACGTTGTTCATTATGTACACCTTTATAGGCCCCATACATGACGTTATATATTTTATTTTTATAAGACATAAATATTATTGAATATGTCCTGTAAGTCATACCATACCGGGTATACTGTAAAAGGTGCATACATATCATTTTAAGTAATGCAACTATTTATTTATAAAAGGGGGAACATTAGCCTTGTGATCACATTGTATTACAATCTTTTTACTTTTAAATGTCATATGCCATCGATGTACACACACTACAATGGTCAACATTTCAAATGCACTTATATGTAATTCTAATTCTTGTATGTGTTGAATGTGGGAAAAGTTGCATGAAAATAATGTCCTTGTAAAAAAAAACACAACCACTTAAACAAGAATAACATGAGAAGGTTTCATTTGGAGAAGACCATTCTACTACCGACATAACTGAAATACCATTGCATAATGGCAAAAAAGTGTTCCACCATTTTAAATTCAACTTCACCTCATCTGGTATTGCATGACAATCATGTTCACAGTTCAATGCATATACCTCCCTAAGCCAGTTCAATAGTCTGTTGATAAATATATACGGCTCGCTTTAACACACGCTTCAACAAAGTTCAGCTTGCCTGGTGATTGTTGAATCTCTTTCAAAGAAGCATCTTCCTTACTTAACCAATTTTCCACTAATAACATTATTTCAATCAACCTATCTGGTGATATTTCCATAGTTAGTTTAATAGTATCGAACATAACACCTAATAAAATCATTATTGTTGTTAGTTTTAAAGATTTATCTGTAGATTCTTCCGAACCACATTTTTGTAAAATACTTCTAAAGATAAATAAGCAAACTCAGCATATTGTACTTTTTCAGCACCAGCAAAATCATCTAAATAATGTAGAACAATTGCAACAAGTTTAAGTAATATATACTGCATGCTACATCTTTTGTTACTGTTTGACAAATGTAAGCTGCTGACCCAAGTCCCATGGATAAAACAGTATCACACAATATGTGCTTTTGTATATGAATGACATTAAATTATAATCACCGGGACAAATGTTTATCTGTCTATACGCCCGTTTAAGATCATTTTTAAACAACAAACAACCATTCTCCTTTGCTTTTATCAGTTCACACATATCATCTATTTTTGGAAACACTAAATTTATAGATTTCCCTAGATATTCTGAATTGTTAATAAAGTCAATTAAGGCAGATCCCTTTGGAAAAGTTAAGTTTAAAATAATTATCCTATCTTTTTTGGCACATAGTTTAACGGAAAGACGTTTAACGTACTAGTAAAAGGATTAGATTTAAAAGGACCTAACACAGCATTGTAACTCCTTTCTTTCAACAAATAATTTAACATTGCTTCTGGATATTCATTAGCTCCTCTAAGAGTATAATACTTCCACACTGGAAGTATGGTTTCTAATGTATCATTATATTCTACTACACCAATAGGAAAAACATACTTAAACAATTCACACGCTGTCTCATCATTATAATAATTTAGCATTGTCTTCATACATTCTGTATTGATTCTATTATTTACTTTGATTTAAGAACAAATACAATTATATTGTGCGGAAGCTTTAACAACTTTTTCACGAATTCTAACTTTTTCCTGTATATCATCATGTGTTTTCTTTGAACATGAACAAATTTTGCATGATTTTGAATGTGAACACATATGTTTACTTAAATTAGACTTTAAATGATCTGATTCCGATTAAAAACAGTGTATTGGTAGAAATTTGTCGATTATCACATCGTTTTTTTCAAATTTGTTTGAAATAATATTAAGTCATATCAGTCAACTGGGACATTCTTGTGAACATTCAGGATGCTGAAGCTTCTTGTCCTCTTTTTGCCAACATGTGGCACAACTGTGTAAGGCGTACCGCATTTTCCCTTCAACCACTGTTGTGTGATCATTTTTGTATTGGCATTTTTTTCTCTCGTAAAGCGAACAGAACCACACATTTGACTTTACTAAGAGTCAGAGAATCTTGTTTCTTGCTTTTGTATGTTGGCGAATTTATTGTTTTGATATTGCTTGACTGTTTCATTTGGACTTTGTTTAAAATAGCAATTTCTAAATATAGAAATTCATCATTCCATTTTTTTTCCCGAGTTCAATCTCTCTAAGCACAGCTGCATACTTCAGCCCTTCGAATTCATACGTCATACTTTGATACATTATGCGTTTGAGCAATTCCAATCTACCATTTCGTTCTGTTGATTTGGTTCTAGAGTCAGATATTATTTCTAATTCTCCTGCTATAAATAAATATAATTCTAAACTTTCAAATATCATGTTTTTGCTAATAAATTCATATTTTAGATATGTGTGGAGGTATCTTTAAGAATGTAATTGCAATGCCTGAAGTTTAACTTTTAACTGCCTTGACTGACCGTTTTGAACTAATTGAACTAATCAGAATTAGAGCTAGACTCTTCATCAGAATACGCCGACTCTTGTTCTGAATAGTTATTAATGGCTTCAATGTAAACATCCGAATCAAATTCATCTATTAAACCCAGCATTGGTATTTGCTTTTTACCCGTATGTATAAGTAATTTATCTTTTCTCAAGTCATCAATTATAAGCTTATGTTCATTATCACTATTTTTGCTACTTTTACTTTCAGTTTTATTGTAAGTGTTACCGTTAGAAAGTACTTCTCCTTTATCATACAGGGATTCAATATATACCTTCTGTTTTCCAGCTGCTTTTTTGTTTCATAGAATTTATGTTTTTTTGCGCATTTTTTTTTTCTTGTTTCTTAAGGTTTTCAATTTCTTTCTTCATGTGAGAAAGCTCATCTTCATCTATTTCACCGTCCTAAAGCAACTGGACGTCATCTTTGTTTACTTCTGCTGTAGCCTCTAAATGGGTTACTTCGGTGACTTTTCTATTTTTAAACTATGTCCACCCACGTCCGCCATCACTGCAGTGTTCAATTTCTTATAGTTTTCGTTTTTGTGTCCGTCTTTGAACGATTACTAACGGTTATCCTAAAAACAAACTTTTAAAAAGTCTTTGGTTTGGGGTTTATTTTAAAATCACACCACAAAGGGTTTTAATCGGACTTCGTATCCGTCCCATGCAATGTTCGCAGTTGGATGTCGAATTCGCACCGTGTACATTTCGCAATTGTTCATAAATTTAAAACACACACATTTATAGAACATAACTGACTATTTACACAATTAATAAAGTTACAGTGTGTACTTCATGAATCTATTTGATAGTAACATGATTTTAACGATTGGTAAGTCCATTTTATAATGTACAATTAAGTAAATGAGGATGTCAGAAATCTCTACTTGACAAACGATTCCTGTCTCGAAATGTTTCTCCAATTAGCAAAACTTCCGATCATCAAAATGTTCAGCAATAAATTCACATTTTTAACGCTGTGTCTTCAACGCTTACGAAAACAAGTATGAACTAATTTTCAAAAACGCGTGCGTTCGAGTTTGCAATTCGACCAATCATAAAAAAGTTGAAAGTTAACTTCGCTCAGAGATCTATTTTTAGAACGGTATAGTAACAACTTTGAACCAAAATTAACTTGCGTCATGAACTAAACATTTTAATTCAAGATTAAATTTAGCCAATAGTAACTGCGAGGTCAGAGCAGCTCATGTACGATTTTAGATGCGACAACAATCCAATCAATGTTTTTGAAATACTTGTTTGTTTAACTGTGTACGTCTTCTGTGACGCCTACTTAAACGCAAACGATGTTTTTAGACCTGCTTTCAGACAATTTAGGTGATGTTTGGACCTGTTATATTATGATTAGAGATGTTAGTATACGCATTACTTATGCTACAACACTGCCGGTAGTTTTTGTGTGTTTTGTTGTCCTTGATCTGTATATCCCCACGGCGACATAACAAGCAGTACAGGTGTTAAAGTGCCTGATTTGCCATGTTAAATTACTTTTTAAAGTATTCCGCCTAGTGAAATGAAGTTGTCTTTTCAAAGAGCTTTTGCAATGGCCTAATAATCTCTGTAAAGTTGTCATTAAACCACCTGTAGCATGTAGTCAATCCGACGCAACTACGCACATCCTTAATCTTTTGTCATGATAATTTTCTTAAACTGAGTGTGGATTTTGTTTCAGGATTTTGGCAAATCGGGTTTGTTATAAACTAGCTGGCGTTGATACCCGTTTCTAGACGCTCAAAAAACTTTTTCGAAACGCAGCCGAAACATATCCATTGACGTTATTGATTTAAACCATGTTTAATTCATCAAAAAGGTTCATTTTTTTATCTACTTTGTAATTGAATAATCTTCTAAAGTCTTGGATATTCTGATATCTTTAAATGACCTAGGTATACGTTCACTTGAACGACAGATGGATGCAGAATGTTTCAACATTAGGTTTTATTTGATCTTTTGAGGCCAATATGGTGCCCTGATTTGGTTTAAATTGGGGATGGTTTGCACATGATTGGAGCATTAATGGACCAGCAATTAACATACGATACTATCATTTATCCAACGATGTGCAAACATGGAACCATTGTTATTTTAAAGGTATTGTTGATTGGCTCAAAATTGAACAACGGTAAACGCTATTTTGAAAAATTGGCCAACACTGTGCCTATGTTGTCGTATTGTAATTAACAAGTCAATTCAACATAAGTTTAATGATTGCACACTTTTTTATAATCGTAGTTTCAACATTGCGCTGAAGGTTGGGCAAACGGTGAAATAAAGTCAAAATGACATTAGGCCAACATAATACTCAAAAGTTTTGTTAACGGAACAAACTTGTAGATGACCTACATCGTCGCTGTCGTTTTCCAGGCCGCCATTTCATCATATGCTTAAGATGAATTAATGTTTATATGGTAACATATACGGCAGTGACGTGTTGCTTTATGTTTTACCTTTTTATATCGAATATATGTATATAACAGATAAAACCATGAGCTTTGTATTTTTGGCTATATATTCTGAAAATTAAGCTCTTGAAAGTAGTTGTAAACATAAACAATCCCACACTTCAGACTCCTGACATACAGTGTCGCAAACCAATGGCTTACGAATTTGTTTGACGAAATATTAGGATGAAGCTGAAAATGTCTTATGATTTTACTGTATCATCTTTAATTTGGTCGTGGTTGAATGCCTAAGCAAAAACGTGAGTTAATAGGAAGCACCTGTTAAGGAGAAGGCTTCATAGTATTGCTAAGTAAAGACCTGCTTATACTTGTTGCAGAAATGGCTTAATGGTAACGCAGGATGTTATACAGTTTCTAAATTGATATAACATGATTTAATGTATTCGATAACCAGAAAGCAGTGACTGTATTCTTTCTGAGCACGTTTCTCTTCACGATGAGTATAATATATATCCTTTAATAAGTAAACACTAAATCGTTTTTTATTAACAATTGAAACATTCAACCTACAGTTAATTATTGTATATCATTTAATTTAAACTTCAGCATACGATACAAATACGACCAATAGAACAAATCATAAGGTGAAAGAGAACGTCCGACCGTTCGTCCGTCCTAAGTCTGTTAAGTATGTTATACGTTCGTGTGAGCTTCGTAGCTCCTATGTCCTTTGACGGATTTTCATGGAACTTGTCTCACATGTAAAGGACAATCAGCCGATGCGCAAAATACACGAGGCAGTCATTCCGGTTCTAGCTTAATGTCATTCTTTAGGGAATAAAGTTTGAGTCTCCTTTCTTGTGTTCGCTCTGTAATGTATGAACCCATCGAAGTGTTTTCATTAAATTGTGCATCATATAAATATTTCTGTGTACATATGCAGAAAGCACGAGTTAATCACACCGGCTGAAGGTCAATGTTGCACTTAAAAGTAGCAGAGCCTTTTCTTCTCTGGTTTGTGTTTGCTTGATATCCCAATTAACCATCGAATTATTTTCATAACATGTCCAGAAGTCATAAGTTAATCAAACTGTCTCAAAATCAAGGTCACCGCTTCAAAAAAAGTCTTTAAAACTGCCTTGATCACTTTATGTGTATCACAGTCATGACTCTTTTTGATTTTCATGTCGATATGTTCATATTTATTAGTGGGTTTATTTAATAATTATTAAACTTTTATGTGATATTAGTATTGCATGCTAAAACAAAGTGTCGTCATTGTTCACTTCGGTACGACCTCTCGCTTGTAGCACTTCATCTGTGGCATCTGTAATAGAAAAAGAAAACTTATTATTACACGCGCACTTGAAAGTTTCATAAAAAAATGGAATAGTGCACATTCTTTTGATTTTGTTTGCAAACAAAAAATCTTTTTAAAGACTTTCCCATATTTTAATTTTTAGTTGTTATACGGGGAGGCATGTCTTAAACGTCACATGTTGGGAACCAAACGATCGTTTGGTTATCAGAATGGTTCGGTTATCAAAGAATTTTGGAAAGGTCATTTTAATAATAACTAAATTTTAAACAGTGAATAATTTTGGGGAAATCGTATTAAAATATATTGTAGGTATGTGCAGTGAGCATATCATTGTTATAGTGTACATAGTGTACGAATAATCACCACTTAATCATGTTAATGCATGCAAAAACACAATATTTATTGAAAACGGTTTGAACAGATTGTATTGTATGCATTTTTTTATATTTATTTAACTCAGGTACATAATGTATGTCCTTACTATCAGCTGAATGTAAGCTACCTTTAGATGTACGTTTTGCAGTTGAAAGATTAATCTTTGGCTGAAATAAAGTAATAACTTGCATCAATTAATATGCAACGTAAATGAACATTATTTTTGCAAGATAATATTTAATTTATTTTTAAATAACCACACTCATAAAAATGTGCACGAACTTTCAATATTTGGGGAACCTATAATCATTAAAACATAAAAAAATGTTGAAAAATAGAAAAAGCATACACTTACAAATATTTCTGTAGTACTTAATGACAAAAGAGCGCAACAAATATAAATATGATTTAAAAATCTAAATGCGCGCCTGTATACTTGCATTACTTCTTACGTGTTTTTGTCACTTTCATCTTCTCCAAAACTTGATTTATACATATTGACAAGCTGTTTCATATACAAAAAGTAATATTTTCATATCACTGAATAACACAATTCCAGCTTATACGTAACACATACCAAAGCAACAGGGTCCTCCGTGACACGTGTTGAGACAAATAATGCGAAGTTTGTTGAAATAAACGATTTGCTCTGCTTCCGGTTTTTCCGTCTCATAAAAGCATTTCGAATCTGAAAATTCACTGCCGATATTTAGAGAATGTAATTATTTACCAAACAGTCGATAAATGAACATAAATTTTCGCTAATTTCAGTGATTAACAATAACACATATAATATTTTCATTTTTACCTGTACATTTAGCGCACAATGGAATAAAAATATCACAAGTCCCTGCAAAAAAGATAAACGATACATTAATTCCAAAATGAAACAATTCATATGACAATGCCTGTGCTTGCTTCTAGTTTGCTTCTAGTTTGCTTATAGTTTGCATCTAGTTGTTTCTTGCTTCTATTGTGTTGTTTGTTTATAGTTTGTTTCATTCTTTTATTCTGTTTTTGTTGTGAGAAAGCTGCTGATCAGTTCATCTCGAATCTGATTCGAGGTGATATTCGTCTTTAGCACATTTTTATCTGTCGCACTTTTGTGTTTCTTTTTGAATTCAGTTTCTTACGTTGTCGTCTTATTGCAGTTTTTAGATCTACTTGCAGGTCTAGATCAGAAGCTTCCTACACAGTTTTTAATTTCCTCCTATTTTATTCTATTTTATTTATGCTTTGATATTATTTCTTATATGCTTTTGTATTCTTCTTATATGCTTTTGTATTCTATTGAAATTATTTTATGTCATACACTGTCTCTGCTGCAGGTCCAGCTTTCTGTGCATTATTGTGTTGGTAATACAGGTAGCCCCTATATCATAGTCCTAGAATATTTTATTATATTTTTCCTATTTTATTTATGCCTTGATATGATTTTGATATGCTTTCGTAATCTATTGAAATTATATTATGTCATACACTGACTCTGCTGCTGGTACAGCTTTTTGTGCATTATTGTTTTGATAAAACAGTTAGCCCCTACATCAAAGACCTAGAATAAATTCTACCGGAAGGTCTTTGTCTAAATGCATGCCACAGTCTTTCTCCGCCCCTACATGTGCAATACCAGCAGGAAAGTCACATATTGTCAAATTCAGTTCAATGCTGCATGTAATTATTGCCCTAATCTGTGTTTTACCCCTAAACATGTATATTACATTTCTCTTTAGCTGTTTTACTCACGTTTACTGTTTACATTTGTTGTGTAGTCGGTTCAAAAGCTTTGCAGATTATGTTGCTTGTAATATGTCTTGACGACTCAAAATAAAATGTACTTGATTTGATTTGATGACTGGAGATATGTCCTTACTGAGGTAAATCCGGCCGACATAGCGTCAAGGGGAATTAATCCGCAAGAAAATGAAAGGCTCGAAACATAGTTGATTAGCCCAGAATTTCTTAAAGGAGATTAGACAGAGTGGCCAGCACAGGTGAGTAATGTGACTTTGCGTGACGATGACAAAGAGCTTAAGACTGAGGCTAGATTACTTAGCACTCAAAGTAAGTATAACCAAAGCATGAGTGCGTATCTAAATAAGTTCTCCGACTGGCAAAAACTGCAACGTGCAGTCGGTTGGCTACTCCGCTTGAAGCCACTTTTCATTCGGAGAATCCTACCCAAAAAACAAGGTCCTGTCGATAAGGTAAGTGGAAAGTTCCTTAGCGTGAGGGAATTACAACTAGCACATATGGCCATTTTCAAATAGGTTCAATCAGAGAACTTTGAAAATGACATACGTGAAATGAAGGCTAATATACAAGTTTCGAATTCGAGCTCTTTGAAAAGGTAATGTCCTGTTATAAAGGATGATGTCTTGCGAGTCGGCGGAAGAGTAGAAATACCAAACCTAAATGCAGACGCCAAGTATCAAATTATCTTGCCAAGTAACCATCACGTGACTAAAATCCTTGTACAGAAATACCACGAACATAATGCCCGGTATATATTTTGTTCTTACTGCGGCAGAAGTACTGGATAATTAACGGACTGCAAACTGTGAAGTCAGCCATTGGCCAATGTATTACGTGTTAACGACAATTACAACAACCTGAAGTTCAACAGATGGGCGATCTTCCAGAAGAAAGGCTCACACCAGATATGCCACCATTTTCCTATGTAGGAGTTGACTATTTCGGACCTTTGAATGTTAAATCAGTCCGGAAACATCACCAAAGGTATGGTTATCTATTCACGTGCCTGACAAGTAGAGCCATACACATTGAGATAGCACACAGCCTAGATACAGACTCTTTCATATGTGCGTTGCAACGTTTTATTAGCCGCATAGGGTGCCCAGAAAAGATCTTAAGTGATAACGGTACAAATTTTGTAACCGGCGAAAGGGAGTTAAATGAATCCATACAGTCATGAAATTAGCAGCTCATGACGAAGTTTTTCCAACGAAATGAAATTAGATGGCATTTCAATCCACCATAAGCCGCTCATATGGGTGGAGTTTGAGAAAGGCTCGTTAAGGCAACGAAAAGAGCATTACAGGCAGTGATTGGGGTACAACTTCTCAACGACGAAGCGCTATCCACTCATGTCACGGAAGTTGAGAAAATCTTGAATGATCGGCCAATCACGCAGTGTTGATCCGAAAGATCCACAACCACTAACACCGAACAAATGACTGCAGATGCGTTCAAATACTTGCCTGCCACCAGAAACCTTTGACAAAAATGACAACTACTGTAAACGGTGGTGGCCACAAGTTCAGTATTGAGCCAACGTTTTCTGGAAGAGATGGGTGCGATAATATCTGCCGACCTTACAGGTAAGACAAAAATTGCATACTAGCCATAGGAATGTGTCCGTAAACGACCTCGTTCTCGTCTGTGATGAGCAATTATCTCGCGGAAAATGGCCATTGGGGATCGTTCTGGAGGTAAACAAAGGCAGAGAAGGACTAGTTAGGTCATGTAAGGTCAGGGTAAATGGGTCTATAAAGGTTCGGCCCATTACGATGTAAAGCATGTTAGAAAAGCAAACAGTTTCATGCTAACTGATAAAATATTCAGCTTAATATATATTAACGCTTGAGGAGGGTTAATAATTTTTGCGAAATTGTATAACTTAGATTAGTATAAAATCATCTTCGTCTGTTTTTTTCTTGTTGTTGTAAGTTGTGTGAATCATTATGAATATGAAAACTTTATTTTTCGTCTTCTCCTTAAATATAGGAATCACTTATGTAAAAAAAGTCATTGAGGGCGGGTGTTTCAGACTGCGAATGTTTGTACAAGTTCTAATTAGTCGGGTTTATCATTTTGATAGCCATATATCATGTCAACTGTCCGCGGTAATGTTATTCTACTGCGGCCTGGTTCATGCTAAGGATTAGGGGTTACAAGAGTGATGCGTGCTTTCCATATTTAGAAAGTTAACTTTGAATTTATCTGTTGAATGGCGATTCCTGCATTTTGGTTCGTCAAACTGTCCCTAGAAATAATAATCATATGCAAGTGCTAAATTTGCCGCCTTTTCAGAGCGCATTTTGGTTTTTAGATTTTCGTAAGTAAAATACGATTTTTGTATATTTATGCCTCACAACGCTTTGGGCACAGATGGCATTGTTCAGTAAGTTATTTTTGTTTTGTTTGCCTACGTTCGGAGAAATTATTTTTGTTCAAATAATTTAGTTCTGGTATAATTACATATTTTATTCTTTACGTAAATTCATCAGTATTTCATTTAAGTTATGAATTTGTTTACACCAATAGTTGCAGGATTTCCGTGATTATTTGTTAAAGATTTTTTTTGTTGTTTATGTTAATATTTGTTTATACGTGTTTATGAATATTTCGTTTGTATTTTTATATTTTACTGAGGGTATGAATGTCTGACTTTCAGATAACCGCTATTCACAACGCTAATGTCTACGCTAGATTGATAGATCGCAATTGAGAATAGAACGCTAAATTGATGAACGTTATCATTGATGCTTGTGTTTGGAATAAAAGTGAATATATAGCGCGTATATTGTATCTTTCCTTGTGTTGCCCTAGACCTTGTAAAGCTACCCACTACAGCTGCGCGGTAGTGCCTATGTCAGTGATTGAACAGTTAGTTACTGAACAGTTGCCGACAGTTTAGTTGAGCCACATTATCTATATATTTATCGGTACGCATAGTCTCATTTTATGTCAGGGCTTTGACGTACGTCCTCACAGACAAGGGTAACGGTGCTTTCATAGCATTGGCGTTTTGTCCCCAAGTGTTCAAGTCCGTCGGTATTGCGTGCGCATACACTGCCTCGTTTTCTCTGCTCTTCCATTCGTTCTCTGACAACGTCTCAGCCATGTTTGTATGTACATAGCATTTTAAACAAAACTGGTTTGTTATATATTGTTTTGACAACCGACCAACTGTCTTTTATTTTCAATTTTACTATTCAGCAAGACTGGAGATCCGTGTTTGACTGACTAAGCGTGTACAAATTTTCGTTGAATGTACAATGAGTTGCTCTCATATTGCTCTCATAATCACCGATATCAGGTGGTTGTAGATCAAAACAAATCGTATGCTTTGCGGTTCTGATTAGTTTAATTTTTTTGTAAGTTTTTTAAAATAATTTCTTGGGTAACGGAAATCTCTTTGGTAATTCACCAATGCGATATAAAATAATAATTGATGTGTAAAAGTTATTGTTGAAAAGCAACTAGTGGTACAAGTGGTATTGTTAATGTTGAAGTTTTTATGAAATTGACATTTTATTGGCAATTAACATTTTCAAATAATGAACATGCAAATAGAGAAAATAGCACAGGATACAGATATTTAAAGAAGCGCAAAATTACCTATTCTTTATTGTATATTCAAGTCTGAGCAGATCAGCTGATAGAACGTTGGATTATAAAACAATGGATTGTTAGTTTAAATTTATGTTTGGACAGGTAAGCATGATAATCATTGACACGGCCATTTTCCTAAATGTAATTTGTTCATAGTATCTGAACCTATGTAACAATTTACATGCAAATATTCGCAAACTTTCCAAAGTATGTACCTTGACAATTACTTTCATTAAACGAAAGATAAATAGTGCCTTTTATCCTGGCAGGTAAAAACTTCGGTTGGTTAACATGTCATTGACTATCTGTATGGTGTCAATGACTGCCGTTGTCGAATGGTCTTTCCTCGTGTGCTCGCCGGTTAACAATTTATTTTACGCTAACGTCTACGTAAATGTGTCATCGTCAAAGCAAATTATTCCAAATGTAAGCAACGAAAGCCAGCTTTTTGTCCTTTGTAAGTATTTTTAAGCTTTAACAAAATCTTAATTTTTGCAAGTTATTAATTATTAAAGGAATGTTAAAGAGTGACACAAGTTTGATGCTGCTGATGATGCTGATGCTGATGATGTTGATGATGATGATGTTGCTGCTTCTTCTGATGCTGCTTCTTCTGCTACTGCTGCTGTTACTGCTGCTAATGCTGCTGCTGCTGAGGACGCTGACGATGATGATTATGCTGATACTGCTTATGTTGATGATGCCGATTCTGCTGCTGATGATGTTGATAATGATGACGACAATGATGATGTTGATGCTGTTGTTGATGATGATGCTGACACTGATGCTGATGCGGTTGCAACTACTGCTGATGATGCTGCTTATGCTAATGATGATAATGATGGTAACGATGATGATGATAATGATGATGATGCTTCTGATGCTGCTGCTGCTTCTGCTGCTGCTGCTTCTGCTGTTGCTGATGATAACAAAAATGATGTTGATTCTGATACTGAGGGCTTCTCTGATATTTTCGTGGGGATAGGATCGGTGTTGGGACCCGCTTTAGGCGGTCTGCTATACGGGGTATGCGTCTGAACTATTCAGATCATTACAAGGTTGCCAAGCATAACAATTTCAATGGACACTAACGCGTGCATTTGAATGTCGTGCGATTGTGATGTTATCGAAGTTGTGTAGAGGTTTGTGGACGATACTATTTTATGCAATCAAAAAAGTATCTTAAAAAATATGTGACGGACATTTATGCGTTTATTTCTCCGAAGAAGCAATTTCTATGCTTACCTTTGTTTTTGAGTAATATGTTGGAGTTAACATTTTATATAGCTTATTTTTAACGATTTATCTGTGTATAATCGCGTATGATTTATACGCGTTTGCTAAATATAATCCTATAACGGCTTTTTTATGGTTTACATGGGCATGTGTGGGAAATGCGAAAAAAATCTGAATTGGGCAACAAATAATCTAAATATATAATGTGTGAAAGAAATGTGCGGTTTGAAAACGTTTAATATCAATGTAATACCACAATTAAAATAAAATTAAATTTCTACTAATTTTTACAAAACTAATGTTCTAAAACGATTACACAGACTATCAAAATAACGAAGAAACGAATGTCCGGATTGTCAATCAGCATAGGATAATATAACCGCCTTGTAAATATAAGCATAGGAACGCTTTTCCTTGGTTAACTGACTGCATTGATACGATAACCCAGTTTTCATCGAAAATTAAAGTCCACGGAACATACGAAAGGGCTGTCCCAGAATGTCACGAAACCTCATTGGCAATATGTTAATTTGAACATAAGTTTTTTTCTTATCGTTTAAACTTTTGTTTTATGCGTAGTGAGTTCACACTTCCTTTCGTCTCTGTCGTCGGCCTTGTGATGATATGCATACCACTGGTGGCGTACTCAGTGCCCAACTCGACGTCAGGTAGGGTTACGGCAACTTAAACAATCGTGATTGTACCAAAAAAAGTAACTAGATTTACATTAACACCACTTGTTCCCTTCAGCATTCAGTAGGAGATGCCTATATTTAATAAACTTTTCATTATTTAAAGGAAAGGAACTTAAAGGTATAATACATCAAAGTAGTAATGAAATCGCTAACCTTGTGCTGAAATTGTGAATTAGCGTTATATAAGAACGGTTACACTGTTTAAGGCGTCCAATTCCAGAAGAGTATCTGGAATAATACCAAAATCTGACGGACGATGAAACAGATAGACAAACAAAGGAACAATTTAACCAAATGAGGATAATCTGAAATGCTGTAGGATTGTCTCGTGATGGCAGAGATTATATGTGATAGCAAGGAACGACAACTCTGCGTGGAGATTGCCAACTACCTCGAAGCGGTTTCCCCCATACCGATGCTCATTGCAAACACAAAAATTGGAAGGATTTTTGTATACGATTGATTGCTATTGGTGAATATGAAATTCAGCCTTAAGCGCAACTAATGTGGTCACATGGCAACAAAATTACAAGCAAATGTGATTAATATCAGAAATATCTTAGTATGCTATAGCAAAATTATTTAGAGTGTTCTTACTCATTTATTTAATGATTAATGACCCACATTCTTTTAAAGAAGAATCTTTAAGAGAACAAATGTTAAAAAAAAGTTTATTTATAAAGAATGGTTTACAGTAAAAGATTTAAACAAAAACACATAATTAAACGAATTAAAATCATAAATAATTTGAATCGACCATTAGCACGTGGCATGCAATGCCGGTAATAGAATCATACAAAGATCTACGCAGAGTTTGCCTGAGAACCTACTAGCCACTTACACAGCGAATTAGTACTAGTTTCTAGTAAACGTAACAGAAGCTGAAAGAAACAGAACATTCAATGAACTGATCAAAAGTGACATAAACAATGTATATTTATTTCTAAGCGATAAGACTGACTTACAGGAGCGCAACACCGGAAGACCACAACTCAAGTTAAGGCACCTACGTGAGAAATACTCATGGTCGACTACGATAGGTAAACGCATGTTTGAGAAATTACAGCTGTGGTTCACTACATACATTCGGTCATTTATTCAATTATTGTAGTTAAATTATTATGTTAACGATAATGGTGTTTCAAACTACATGTACCACAATTCGAATGCAGTCTACGGATAGTGTTATCATTTTCATTGTGTCTACATGGCTGTCGCAAGTCATCAAAGAATTTTAAGGAAACGCATAACTTTTCAATGGAAATATATGTTACTTCTTCAGGGCTTCCGTCAGGGATGCCTGCTCTCCCCTGTCCTGTTAACTCTTTAGTTTGAGAATATAATCCAGAAAACTCACCAATACCACCACACCTCCAGACATATCTCCAACTCGTTTGATCGGTAATTTATCAGGCAACAGAAATTCACTCTACACGAAAAGCATACTATGAATAAATGGGAACATCACGACCAATCTGTGCAGAACGCTCCCAATTGTACTTCTAACGTAACGCATGTATATTCTTATTTTCTAACAAACAGGTAAAGAAAGCAAGTTAAAATGTCTCACAGTTTCAATTAGATACAATTTCTACATAGTTACTTAAAAATCATTGATTCGTTACTCTATGACACTGCCGAACCACATGGTTTCCTCGTGCTGCACGTGCATATGGAAGTATGCAAAACTATTAATTTTCTTTCGCATTAATGCTTTTATTCGCAAATATTATTTTCACAAGCTAAAACCGCACATGTATTACACACATATCAAATCACACACAACAAAACGTCTGTTTTGTCAGCGAAATTACTCTCATCCAAATACTCGAAATACACCAATCTTGATGCTATTAAAAAAACTTGAAAAGGGACAAAGACCTTAAACCTTTTCTAGCCTACGAAACAGGTTTTTGAGGGTGGAACAACAATCCTTCGGCATTTAGGAAATATGGGTTTTAGATTTTTATAACATAAATGTTACAATATGGTATAAGAGCAGTAAGTTGGTATAAATGATACTCAACAACCAGAAACGAATACTTATTCCGCGCATATTCGATTAAGTAAGATCACACCCCAGGAAACCCGATACCTTGCGGGTCGTGTAATACCATAGGGGACAGTGCTGTGCATTTTGGCATGAACTTACATAGGGTGAGTAAATTGGAAAAATTAATTTTTTCAAAGTCCAATTTTAAACAACTGTGTATTAACATTGATAACAAAGGTATCGGCCTACATGTAGATTAAATCCTGACAAATTTTCTTCAAAAATGAGCGAAATGTGGCTCCCTGAAGTAGAAGATCGGACAAAACAGGCCATGTTCAGGTATTTAGGGGAGAAAAACTGCTTTAATTTGCAAGCCACTACAACAATTAAAGGATTTATGCAAACTTTCACATGTCTGCCATAACCTCTCAGCAGGGTTTCTCCAGATAACTATTTATTGTGGAGAAATTTGCGTTTTTAATGACCATGTTGGGAACACATTGATACCATCTGGGGAAGACCAGGAAACCATATGTTGGCAGTGACTTTATAATTCTTTTTCAGCCATTTTGTTGCAATTTCTTCGCTTTGTAGAGGCCTACAGTAAGTGTATGTGGGCACATATGCATTCAATTGTACTTTTAATGCCTTATATATGATCAAAAGTGCCTTTTCAACATTCTCGAGTTTTATTTCTTTTTACCAACACTATTTTGGAAAATATACAGAAAGACTTGACTGCTTTGTCGCATACATTAATTGGTTAGGTACATAAAAGTGATGTCTTAATAAGTGTATATGGGGTTTTTATGAAAAATATTTATGTGGCGTGTTCTGAGACTTTTGGTGCTAATTCGGCAAGTGTCATAATGAGAAAAACTCATTCGAAATGAAGTCGCTAAACTTAATTTGGTTTAGATTGCCTTAAGTTTTCTGTGATTTTACTGTTAAGCGTATTTAAGTAACATTAAAATCGGCACAGACTGGCCTTGGAAAAAATTGTCTATCAAACAAAATAATAGTTAATTTTGACCTTTTAATTTCAATGAGCTGACTTGTTACTCCCCTTTTAACGAATTTGGCCATTGCTAGTTTATAGCCGCAAACGAGACTTCAACACATGACGTTGATACCAATTGTATACATTTAACCACACAAAGTACAGTTGATTAAAAGAATAACACCTTGTTCACAGACAAGTTTAATCATTGTTATGAATTCTGGAAGGATATTTGCTAGAAAACTTTACTTATAAGTTATTAAATTATCAAACTTTTAGTCATTTGTTAAAACATAATGTGTTTGTTATTTTAAGTGTTTAAATTTTAACGTAATTCCCTATGTGTTCGATAACTGGTTCGTCCACCATATTGTCAATAATGACCGCAAGGGGAGTTTAACAGTATATATAGATAGATAGATATCTGACCTTCTTGAGAAGAAGTTTGATAAGTTATTAATACCTCACCGCCAGAAAACACTAAGCATGTTTGCTAAATGCATGTGATTTATTGCGAGGATGAAATGGAACAATTTGCAATGCAAAAGCAACTTGTCCTGTCTATCCCACTTGCAGATGTAATAATGCTAGTTGCCAACCAAAATGGGACTAAAAAACGCTCATTTTACAGCTAGTTGCTGTAACAAATTTACAATCACAAGCAGTCTTTGATTTTGTGCAATGACAATGATAGATTTTAGAGTAACAATAGCTCTCATGTTGATATAATATGTTTGAATGTTGAAGACATTTTACCTATACTCACTTTATTACAGTATGCATTTTTAATAATTTATATTCTATTCCACCTGTGATCATAACGGTATGTGTTGCGCAAAATTCAATGATGCATCTACATGTGAGGTTTTTAGAACCCAGAAAGGGCCAATTTAATGTTTCTTTATCAGAGATCACAGTGTAGTGTGATAATGTAAAACTCATTGAGGTCAGGTGTATCTGCATAGGAAGTCTGAAGATTGCAGATGGAAGCATTTTTGTTCTGAAGAAAACATTAAAGTTTTCTATTAGAGGTTGAAGTGACATTGACATTTGACCTTGTGATCTGACACTGGATTTGACCTGCGTCAACATATGAATTTTGAAGGCTGGAGGTGGAAGTACTTCCATTATACAGTCTATGATAGAGTTTTCTATAAGAGATTTAAGTGGCCTTGACCTATGAACTAGTTACCTAAAAGAGGGTGGGGTGTATATATAAAACTAATAAGGTTGCATCAACATATGAAGTTTGAATGTTGTATGTTCATTTGTTCAAAATTTATTTCATGAAAAAAATCGCGCGGACAAACGGACACAAAATCTGGACGGACGTAACATACTTGGACAGGGACGGTCGAGACAAACTGATTCCTATATAGCTATATAGCCCCACAAATAGACTTTGTGGCGGGTATAATAATGTGTTTGTGGGGGGGGGAGGGGAGGGCAACACTAGCATTGTGATAGCTTTTTTACATATCTAAAGTGGACATTGAACAACCATATTATATATAATACAAAGGATTCACGTTTCTAAAATGATGTTAGATGAAAGCCGAATAATACCATTGAATGTATTAAAAAGCATTAAAAGTACATGTGTATGCATATGTGCCCACATACACTTACCATAGGCCTCTACAAAGCAAAGAAATTGCATTAAAATGGCTGAAAATTAGGTTTTATGTCACGAAAAAGAATTATAAAGTCACTGCCCACATATGGTTTCCTAGTCTTCCCCAGATGGTATCAATGATTTCCCAACATGGTCATTAAAAACGCAAATTTCTCCACAATAAATAGTTTTCTGGAGAAACCCTGCTGAGAGGTTATGGCAGACATATGGAAGTTTGTATAAATCCTTAAATACTGGTAGTGGCTTGCAAATTGAAGCAGTTTTTTCTCCCCTAAATGCCTGGACATGGCCCGTTTTGCCCGATCTTTTACTTCAGGGAGCCACATTTCGCTCATTTTTTGAAGAAAATGTGTCAGGATTTTTTCTACATGTAGGCCAATACTTTTGTAATCAATGTTAATACACAGTTGTTTAAAATTGGACTTTGAAAAATTTATTTTTTCCAATTTACTTACCCTATGTAATTTCATGCCAAAATGCACAGCACTTTTCCCTATGGTATTACACGACCCGCAAGGTATCGGGTTTCCTGGGATGGATCAACTGTTTGAAATTTTTCAGTAAAAGTACATATATTTTAGATTGTACTATTTTGAGACTTTATTTGAAAATGATATTTTTCGTTTAACGATAACTCATCAAAGCGTGTATCAATGCGGATATTTTTTTAGACGATAACTAAATATGATTTATTTTGTTAAAATTACGAATTTCGACGAAATACAATACAAAAATGTAAGTGCTTAATTAGAAGAGCCTTTGAGTGTAACTTAACTCACGTAACTTTACGTATTTGTACTGGCGTGTTGCATTGGACGAAGAAAGTTCGTACCCCAAGACTCTCGCTACGCCTTTATTAATATACAAGCAGAAAAACATTACAATTGTAATGATCTAGTGCCTAAAATTATATGCTCAACAGTGAATATTTAAATCTGAAAGGAATCTTTACACATTACTGACGTTCGATTGGTCATTGTCGGCTCGGGTACTACTTACATGCACCCCTGTACTCTTAAATATACTTGCATGAACCCCGGGTACGGTAAATATACGGAAACGTACCCGGTCGATATTAGACTGTACCCGAGTTGTATTTCCGCCCAAAAGCCGATGTCGCAAAGCTTGCTACCGATTACCGTTAAACGATAGTGTTTATCTTAAACAAACTTCTCTTAAAAAATTGCATCAACATGCTGTTTGAGTATGAGTTTCGATTATATAGACGCCATAATTTAACAGAACTTTGACATAAATGTGAACATAATTTTTTTAAAGCCGACAACGACCGATTTTGCGTTAAAATTCCCGGGTACGTCTAAGTACGTTTACCGTACCCGGGGTACATTTGAGTATACTTAAGAGTACCCGGGGTACATGTAAGTAGTACCCGAGCCGACAATGACCAATCGAGCATTACTGAACACCCGTGTGATTAAATATCTGGGTAACGCAGGTCTATACACAAAAAGAAACCGTTTAATATTTGACCAGACAGTGTTTGTCTATGCTATTCGATCTTAACTATTTATAATCTATTCAAATGATAATTTAATCTTGATTATTTCAGAAAATATCCACATGGGAATTTTGTATACATAGATCTATCAGATTTTTTTATGTTAGTCAATCATTTGTGACTGAAGTTTCTGGTCGGTATATAAGCATAACAAAATACTATGAAGGTAAACTGTTGAAACCCTAAAAGAGATAAAAAGGTAAACAAATCGTGTTCTCTGTTCTTAGTTGTATTTCCTTTTGCAATAATATCCGGGTATAGTAATGACAACGTCCATGCGGAACTATTTATTGCTACTACAATAAGTATATTAACAGGAAAAGTTTTAATAAGCATAACATTTGAATAAACAATAAAAATGTTAAACGAAATATCTCTCACATTTTTCTTGAAGAACAACCAATAATTGCTCCTCGCCGAATTTATGCATATACGGGAACACGTTGCAGTAAGTTTAACGCATTAGTGCCACGAATAACTATCAAAAGACGCTTCGACGCATTTTGGGGCTTTATGTATAATTTGGCCATGATAGGCAAATGATTTACTCGAGATAAATTTATGTTAAAAGGCATTTCATTACACCTGTCTCTTCACATACGTTCATAATGATTGCTATCATGTATATGATGTAAATTACGAACTAGTGCTAATAGAACGTTTTTCGAGATATAAATCTTTTTTTTATTCGTTGATAAATATCATCAAATCGCCCCATTTGTGCAAAAAAATGCCATGTGCTTCTAATTTCAATGTCACATGGTGTCTTTTTGCACCAAGGGGGCGAAATGAATTCACTAACAACATTGTAATATTCGGAAAATTTTGAATAATTATAATAATAAGGGAACATATTGAAAATGTGCATTCACTGGGGCTCGAACAGGGGACCTATTGAATCTCTTCCTTTACGCTTCTCCGGCTATTTTACTAAGGTCATATGTTACAGGGCATTTTACTATTAAACGTTAACGCTAAATCATGAATAGCTTTACAAACGCGTTATTATTTTTCCGATTTCGATTGAAGAGAGAGATTATCAATTTGTTAAACGATATTTAAAGGGACCGTCAACCACAAACGAAGAAAACAGAAAAGTTCTTAAATACCGTTTTTTGTTATAATTATTTGTTTATATTGATTAAATAACACGACTGGTGTAACGTTATTTATTACTTGAAAAAAGTTGTTAAGTTTTCATATTTTCATATATTCGGTAATAAAATTGTACTGGGTACAGGTACCAGGTAAGTAAGTTTATACTGAAAATATAAACCTTTTTCAAGTAATTTAATATACCAGTCGTGATAGTTTAATCAATGTAAACTAAATAATTGTTTAAAAAATACGGTATTTTAGAACTTTTCTTTTTTCGTCGTTTGAGGTTGACGGTCCCTTTAAGCCAATATCTTGGTAGTGTTTTAAGTGTTATTTATTTGAATTGTTTTAATGTAACGCATACATCTCTACCCCCAACCCGATCATCTTGAAGACTTCAACTGTCGGACGTCCGTTCCCGCTGTCTCCTACAACTTGGAAGACCCGCCAGACAATACGTTTATACGCATTATTTTCGGAAGGGTGGGTCGAAAGAGGAACGAGAGCAGCGGAGAGGGGGGAACCGTTGCAAACAGGCGAACCAAGGCAGTCTAGAGAGTAACTCATATGAAAGTCATGAAAGTATCGACGATTGCTGACAACATAAATCTTCGCATTGTCTAAAGAAGAAGCACTCCTTTGGCGTAGTAATCTTGCCCCGTTTTTCTTTCGGGGTTCAAGAAAGCTGGCATGGGTTGCCTACACAATTGTGTCGCGTGCACATTAAGGTTTCATTAGCCATTGTGTACTTGTCTCATTTGCTCAAAATGATTTCGTTGACAAATACCCGGGCAGTCGGGTAACTTTGAAGTACTTTGACTCAAAATTAATGTGTTTTTCCCTGGCATATCTCAGGGGCAGATCAATAAATATAATTATGCTGTCAGATCCCACAGAAGGACCTGCAAATAAACTGCGGGACGCACACAAGCTAACACCAGTGGGCATTGGTGAATACACTAACTGGATACTAATTTTGAACACCAATACATTAGAAGTGCAAACTGTAAATTACATTCAGATACCATAACTAAAATTAAATCAAATAAACGTGGAACAAGGCTGACGTTACAACAATTAAGATAAACATTTGTATATCATTATTTAAACAATATTGGTGTTATTTGGCTGTAAATAGCGCGAGTTAATGTTATGTATAAACACAGTTTTATATACCATGCACTACATGATAAATAACTTGATGATAAACCATTGAGTATACACGACCTTCAAACTACCTTGCCTTTACGTTCGTTGATTACGATAGCTTATTTAGAGGATATTGTAGTCTGAGTTAATGTTGTCATGGATCTCGGTAAACTGGGCTTAATGCATGTGCATAAAGTGTCATCCCAAATTAGCATGTGTAGTCCGAACAGGCTAATTAGGATAGTCACTTTCCGTCTCTATGAAATGTTTCATTATAAATGTGTTAGTACAAAACAGTCATTAAAAACGATAATATGTGAACATGTCCCTTTAATGATTGCGACCAGCCATGCACATTTTTTGCTCAATTGACTTACTTAAAAGAAATTGGGTTTCAATGTTTTTGTGTGACCAAGAATGTGTGGATTCGGATGGTATATTTCATTTTGCTACTGGCGAACTAATAGTGTTTACACTACATAAAAAACGTGAACCTTTAAAAGCGGTTAGACGCGA
The DNA here is from genome assembly GCF_020536995.1 of Dreissena polymorpha. NCBI lineage: Eukaryota > Metazoa > Mollusca > Bivalvia > Myida > Dreissenidae > Dreissena > Dreissena polymorpha. Next base: position 74,091,180 of record NC_068357.1, on the reverse strand, counting down.
ACGTCATTTGGACAAAAAAACGCTCATATGTCATTATGTAAATTGATAGCATACTTCAAATGCGCATAAACTATTTAATCGAGAGAAAAAACATATCCGCGGACATAAAACATTCCAGCCGAATGTCAAATAAGCACGGTATACTCATATATGTGCAACGTAGTTAACTGCCTAAACTGTATTTTTTCCGAACATTGTGCATTTTCACACAAATACAAATTACATGCTGACAATTGTAGTATTCAAATACAATTCTGATGTAAAACGGTTTATAAACAAAAAATTTTCACACCCATACATAAGTTATATTCATGTGTTATTTTGCAAATGTTTGATGTAATTTCAAAGACACGATTGTACAATATAATCACTAACAGGTTATCAATATAATATCGCAAACACATACAGTTATCAGATATTGATAGCTTTTAAGTGGTCATTTGAGTCTTAATGGGTTTGAAATGGGCTAGTCCCTATAATAACAGAGATAACTACAAGTTCAGATATCACGCCATCGAGGACACCGACACATTCATTTAGTTTATACGAGTTTAAGTGTTGAAGTGAATTAATAGGAAATGTTTGAATCCGCGTTGTTGCTGTTACGTGTTATTTACATATTATCAGGTAATTATATATAAATAATGTGTTGTTGTTGTTGTTTTACAAAATGGTTGTACATTTTTGCTGATATATGTTTGCTTTTATTTTTCGATTAATATTTGTACAATTGAAAGTCGAAATAAGCTGAAGTTTAATATTTAAAATAAACATAGATCACGCAATGATTATTCCTTGCTTTTAGACAAATATTAAAAAAAAAAGTTTTAACTCCTCACAAACGATCATTTTAGAATAGAAATAAAATCCCAAAGTTACATGTTACTTATTGTGGCTTTTCAGTGTTGCAATTAGGCTAGCCTATGAGTGAGTAAAGGCCGTTCTACATGTGCATATAGGTTACTTTACTACCATTACTTTGATCAAGTACTCGTCATACGGAAGTGAACGTGCTTTCTGTTTTAAAACTCTGTCTAAGTCCTTACTTAAAGCTATAATTTAATACATGTTCTTTTTACAAAATCATGTACCGGTCTACCGACCGACGGACAGGTGCAACTTCCGCTTTTTCGAAGGTTCTTTATGATTTCTAGTGTACCAACATCTCTTTATACAGCCAACCAACGAGCTTAATAATGTCCATCTTATATCTCTGACCTATTTGTATTACCCCGACTTTTCAAATAGGGGGACAGGTATTGCGACACGTGTCTCCTCGTGGTGACTAGTTGTCGTAGGGTTTTCAACATTGCACGATAAATAAAAGCGTTTCAGCTGTTTAAACCTGTTTGATGGCACTACTTGACCTTTGACCTCTAAGTGTGACCTTCACCTTTGTTACATGCGATACGTGCACTGCTCGTGGTGTTCATTTGCGTGAAGTTATTGATTGTACAATTGCACGATGAATAACAACGTTACAATACGGACATGATGCTGTTTTATCCATCATCAGGCCTGCAGGTTCGAAATATATCAACAATGAGTATACTTGGCCTTATTTCATCAGTTCTGTAATAAAGCTGTTACGCGCAGAACAAGACGTCATTTATTTTTTTTATATTTTTTCAAATGGTGTTTATCATATTTGTCTTGCAACATCAGCCATTTGTTTTGTTTTGTGTGTGTTCTTTAATGACCGTATGCTTTTTAAGAATATGATGGGATAAATAGGATACCCAGTAATTATCGAATATATTAAGTCTATTTGCTCGGCACGAAACCACGAACCACTCACCAAGACTCATGGCTAAGATTTTTTAAGCGTCGCTTAATAAACACATCTGAATTCAACACTAACCTATATATTGCTAATTTGACAGTTTGACCTCTCCATGCTACCTTCATGCACGCGATACGCCGTCTCTTTTTGGTGGTCATTTGTCTTAAGTTACTACTTTAAAGTTGCATGATAAGTGACAATATAAAAGTCCAGAAAAGCTTTTTTATTGCAAAATTAATGTTCACTTTTAACTTCTAAGTAGGACGTGACCTTTGAGGGAAACAGGTATTTCATATGACACGTCGTCCTATGATGCTTTTCATTTGTTTGTGCCAGGTTATTGAAAAATCCATTAATATCTAGCAAATCTGTATGCCAGGCATGAGTTAAAGAGCTTTTTTATTGCAAACGTGACCATTCACTTGTAAGTATGACATTTACCTTAAAGGTAGTCACATGTTTGTTACATGCAACATTATAATATGTCGTTTTATAATGGTTACTACATGTATTAGATACAACGTATTAAAAAAAATCGTCATTGTAAGGCAAAATTATGGCTGAGACACTGATTTTATGACATACATCCGATTCACAGAGTACTCTGCGACTGGTATATAACGTTTTTTTTCCAGATTTAACGCAATGTTTGTTTGATAGGGGAAGCAACTACTGAACTCTATGTTATAATTTTTGTGTCACATCAGTGTACTTACGAAATATAGTATTTCATTGTTCTAATTAATAGCTTAATCAAAAAACTTTCTTTAAAACTACTTTATTTAGAAAATAAAAGACATACTTATGTCGTGTGTTTTTTAATTTGCATTATATGTGCACACAAGTATAACTTATGTTTATGATCCCAAATTACCTTAAATAATATTGAACACTTAACCCACAGTCTCAAAGCCCACAGACGTTTATAGATGTATTATGTTGTATATAGTATTCTTTAAAATACTTGCGATAGTTTTGAAATGCTTTTTTAGTTTAACAATTTCAATACTATATAATGTAATGCAATGTTTTTGCTTTAATATGGAACTTTAAGTGTGCCTTTAAAGAAGTATGCATTTTATTGTGAAGGATGCCTTTGCTGTATTCCTGAGCCAGACACAGCGTACCTTCCTGTACCAGAAGCTAGTTGCACTTTCCGGAACAAAACCATGTGCAGATACATTGCTATGCCCGATTGGCAACCGACAGAAGGACAATCGGTCAATAACCAATCATCGCCATCGGAAGTTGTTTTGAAAACTGGCCAAGGTTGATAAGTCACAACGATCTCTATAATGCGCCGCTTCTTTCTGCTTTCTAGTATACACATTCAGCCACACATCACGATTTTAATATAAACATTAATCTGTGT